>NC_133123.1:143016385-143317049 GCF_033568475.1 Henckelia pumila | reverse complement strand
TGCATGCCATATCCACAAGTCCGCCGATGCAACCGCTTCAAGCACAATTGTTGGAACGCCATGATCGCCTCGAGTAAACTGGCCTTTCCACGCCACTGGACAATTTCTCCATTCCCAATGCATACAATCAAGACTACCCAACATTCCAGGGAAACCATGTCTTTGTTCGTGCATTTCAAACAAACGTTGGATATCACTATTGTTGGGTCTTCTCAAATATGTGTCCCCAAATACTTCAATCACACATCGACAGAAGTTGAACAAACATTCTATGACAGTTGTTTCGGCAACCCGTAGATACTCATCATAATGATCGGCAGGGGCTCCATAGGCCAATTGACGGATAGCTGTGGTACATTTTTGAAGTGGCGACAAACCTTTTCTTCCTGTTGCATCTCTCCTCAATTGAAAATATTCTGAATGATTTTGCAAAGCATTAACTATGCGAAGAAATAATTCTCTTCGCATTCGGAATCTGCATCGAAATATATCATCGGGATATACTGGCTCATCAGAGAAGTAATCATGGAAGAGGCGATCGTGTCCGCTTTCACGTTCTCGGTTGAAATACCTTCTCCTTTGTGTTCCACTGGAAGAACTTTCATGTAGCTGAAGCATCATTTCTTCATGCTCGAGTAGCATCAATGTCATTTGATCTAATTCATCTTTCTCATTTACTTGTAATTCATTTTTCCAGAAACTATGCAAAATAGATCTCCTAGAGGAATTTGGATTTTGAGACATTCTAAATAAATGTAAATACAAAAAATAATTATAAGATGAGTGAGAATTAGAAGACTTCATGTGTATTTATAGGAAATACTTCAACGACTAATTTAATTAAAATATTATAAAAAATTAACAAAAATTCAACAATAAAAACAAAAAAACAACGGTCTAAAAATTTAAAAAAAAGACAAGACAAACAAACAAATAAATAAATATATGTATATGTATATACATATTAACGGTAATAATATATATTATTAAATAATTAATAAAAAAAAAGTAAAATGCAAAGGGCGCTCGGAACAGTCAGAACGCCCTTTGTGGGAGAAGCTTTTTCAATTGCTCCACGTGGGATAGTGGGAGCTCGAAAGAGCTCCCACTGTGGATGCCCTTATGGCACGAAGTGATTGATGATTGCTACTATAAGTCTAATCAACGGGGAGAAATTCAAGAATTTAATTAATGGGGAGAAAAACAGGTAGAAAAACTAATGTAATTCAGACGGACTTAAATCCTCTACAGTGGGGCTACCACAGCACCATATGCTGTGGTATAGTAATTTTGGTAACAAAATTAATTTATGGCAAATGTTTAAAATTTGGTTTTATTAACATTTTTTATGTTTCCACATCTGATAATTTAAATGATTTATTATTCAAATTTTTAATTTAGTATATGGAGATTAGTAACAAAAATTATATTACTAAGTTGATAGAATATTACAATTGATAAATTAAGGATTAGCATGACATTAAAAAATTAATTTACGGGTAAATTTAATATTAATTTTTTTAAAATTTATTTTATATGAACTAATATATATTTATATTAATATATATAATTTATTTCTATTAAGTTAAATTAATGATTTAAAATTTAAATATTGTAAGCTTTAATTTGATCCTCAAAAAATTTATTATTTAACAATTTCTAATTATTTTGACTTAAAAAAATTAAATAAATAAAAAATAGTTGAAGGACAAATTTTTGAGATATTGAATTTCGGTTAAATTTATAAAATTATTGTTATAAGTTTTTTTCCCACAAGTACACGTTTTTTAGTTTTCAATTTCATCAAATCACTATTATTTTACATTAGCAAAAAAATAATAATACTACTTTTTATTTGTAATTTTATCATCATTAATTATTATTCTAAGAAATAAAAATTAAGTATCAATCTACATAATAATACAAAGTAATAAAGTAAAACAAATTTTAAATTTAGAAAAACAAATCATTAAAATTTTCAAACGTGGGAACATAAAAAAAATGATCAAAACCAAATCTCAAACAATTACCACAAATTAATTTTGTTACCAAAATTAATACCACAGCATATGGTGATGTGGGAGTCCCCACTGCAGAGGATCCAATTCCAATTTGGACATGGGCCAAGTTTTAAAGATAAATCGAAACATTTTTTTATTCATAAAATCATAATTAAAATTTGGCAATTTCACAATATTGACCGGGTATTATTCTTTAAAACAATTCGTTTATTGATCGGGTCCGCGGTCGATTCACTTGAGTAGCATTCACTAGAAAAACCGGGGAGGTTACTTGATTTGGATAAATATTTTAAAAATATTTTTAGTGTTTTATAAATGCAAAAAATTAAAATATGTGTTTGAAAAAGATTTTCGTAAAACTCTTTTGAAAAATATTCTTCAAATAAAATTTTTAAAAAATAGTTGATATGTGTTTTTTGATATTAATAAAAAATTAAAAGCAAACGGTGGTAGGTGGAAACATGTTACTTATTAAATATAAAATATGTTTATAAAATAGTTACTTAAACATATATTTATCATTCACAACAACAAAATTCTTTTTTATCATTCCAAAAAAAAATCTACATAAAAAAAGAGAAGGATGATGAGATTCAGAAGATCTAAGAACTTATAAATTCAACGAGTTAATTATTATATGACACAATAACACATGCACGTCGTCTACTCGTATTATTGTATATATATATACATACATCTATACAATATTATAATGCAATAGGATGTTAGAGTAACCTTTTTTTTGTTATTTTAATGGTTAGACCAAATTACCCCTACTAATATTCACTAAAAATAACATATCATTAGAAGCAATGATTAAGTGAGAAGGCTTTACAGAAATTGTTTGGTCTCTTGGTATGACCACACAAAATTAATAATAATTTTTATTTATTTATCTATTTTCAAATTTTAAATTATTTGAAAAATTTAATGGAGCGAGAAATATCTACTAGAAGCAATGATGCTTTAACTACTTCTTATGGTTACCATTCTTAACCCAAAAAAATTTATTTTTTTTACTATAAATTTATTAGATTTTTTATTGAAATTAAGTATAATAAGAAAATAATTTTTCGTCACACACATCGTGTGTACAAATATGCTAGTATAAGATAAGATGAGAGGGTTTTATTATTTTATATAATTAGTAATAAAAAATAAATTTTGGGCCAAAAATGAGGTTAGGCCATTTAGTCGTATAAAGCATCATTCTGAGGCCCAACTAAACACAACATACGGATCTAGTTACGACTCTCTATGATCTCTATAAGCCCAACGAAGTTCTTCATTTTTTGGATCCAGCCCATTCCCATTCCCACAACCCGAAAGTTGCTTAAAATTAGATAGCAATTATTGTATTTACATGCATTTGTTTGTAAAATCTAAAATGTATAACTATCGTTATCTGTCTCAGAAGCACATATCTCGCCTATAAATGAAAATTTATCATTCAAAGATATAATTTAAAAAATATATTTTTAATTAATTTATTATAATTGAATCTCGAATGCTGACAAACAATCGGATATAATACCATATTTTACCATACTTCACTCTGTTTTTTTTTTTTTAAATAAAATAAATCATTATGTATTTCTGTTAATTTCTAAGCTGAAATGTGAACCGGGAAACTCATCCCCAAATCCTCCAACTTCAAAATTTTTTACACAAACTGAAAAATGGTACCTTAATCAAATCGAAAAAAACCTCGTTCAGTTTAATTTGGAACCGCGCTCACTCGAATAATTTTCAAAACACCATCGAATGGCGGTTCTAATTATAACAATTACAGCTTATATACTCAAACCCTCAAGCTGAACTCGCCATTTTAATATCCCGGCCATTATCTTGAATTCCCCATTTTAAGGATTCTGAAATGGCTGACCAAGAAAACTGCGTCAGGGTCACGCGCTTGGCGGCGAAGAATAGAGCCGCGCCGGAGTCTGCGCCGGAGCAGAACAAGAAGAGGAGGGTGGTTTTGGGTGAGATTCAGAATATTGTCTCCTCTCAGGATGTGGGTTTGGGCAAAAAAGTGAAGCGCGATGCTGCAAAGAAAAAGAAGGAAGTTAAGCCTAAAAGGGATGCGAAGAGTAGTAAATCGAGTGCGAAGGAGACGTTAGATGTGAAGGAAGATTATGGTTCTGGGATTGATGTGGTTGCTGAATGTGATGACCCGCAGATGTGTGGAGCCTATGTTTCTGATATATATGGTTATCTTCAAAATATGGAGGTGAGCCTGATTTTTGTTTATTTGTGTGCTTGCTTTTATTCGGGATTTAGTGAGTTCATTTCCTTGTTTTGTTGAACGCAGTTGCTAATTTGAGTTACTTTAGTTTATCTTATTTGATAAATGTATTGGGTTTGTTTTGATGATGAGGTTTTTTGAGTCTGTAAGTGAACGAATGGGCTAAGCCTAAATGTGGAGAGCCGGTTTTAGGTCTTTAGCTATCCTTTTTCTGCTCAAATTGCGCTGTCGATTATATTTGTTCTTAATTTTGATAAAGCTGGAATCTTGCTTTAATTGTTGTAGATGAGTGCCCTCAGTATTTCTATAATTATTGATATAGACATCGGTTGTTGGATCTTGTATTAATTATTTGTGTTCATTCTTCACCTTATCACCTGAAATTTGTGGTTTGGACATTAAATTGGAATGGTGTTTTTTGATCTAGATGGAGGTCAAGAGAAGGCCACTCGCAGATTACTTGGAAAAGATTCAGAAGGATGTAACGGCAAACATGAGAGGGATTTTAATAGATTGGTTAGTGGAGGTTGCGGAAGAGTTCAAGCTTGTTCCGGATTCGTTGTATCTAACAGTTTCCTACATCGACAAATTCTTGTCTACTAAAGCTATTAACAGACAAAAGCTTCAGCTTCTTGGTGTTTCTTCAATGCTCATAGCTGCGTAAGAACCTCATGATTGGCACCAAATATTTTCTTCAAGAATACCAGTGTCCAAGTTTCACTTGCAAGTTTTTGTATTTTGTGGTGATCTATAGGAAATACGAAGAGATTAGTCCTCCGCATGTGGAACGTTTTTGTTACATAACTGATAACACGTACTCCAAAGAAGAGGTAGTGAAGATGGAGGCCGATGTACTCAAATCACTTAAATTTGAAATGGGCAACCCTACCGTTAAGACATTTCTCAGGTAGAAGTTGATAAGCGTTTACTGTATGCAGTTTTCTCGACATTTTCTTGATTCATTTGGCTGAAGATTGTTTCCTTTTCTAATTGGTGTTTCAGAAGATTCACCAGGATTGCTCAAGAGGATTACAAGGTAAATTTCCATTAACATCTGAATCACTACATGCTAGGTGCCTAGGTATTTTGCGATAACTTTCCAGTAGTTGATATATATAATTCTCACTTATACACCGCCTTGTGCAGGATTCCAGTCTGCAAGTGGAGTTCTTGGGTTACTACCTTGCAGAGTTAAGTTTGCTGGATTACGAATGTATTAAATTCTTGCCCTCTTTGGTAGCTGCATCAGTCATTTTCCTGACAAGATTTACGCTTCAACCAAATCAACATCCTTGGGTAAATTCCATATAAAGCTTTGAACTGGTTTTAGTTAATTGTCTTGTGTGTTTACTTTCTAATAACCTTAACCTTCGATTAATTTTCTTCAGAATTCGGCTCTGCAATGCCGTTCGAGATACAAGGCTATGGATTTAAAAGAATGTGTACGTATCCTTCATGACTTGCAACTGAGTAAAAAGGGGATTTCTTTGGTTGCAATTAGGGAGAAATACAATCAACACAAGGTTAATACTAAACACTCATTCATGTTTTCTAGGTTCTGATTTCATGTATATTATTCAAAGTTCAAATCCTGGATGATAATGTTTGAAAAATCTTTTCATTCTGCAACAGTTCAAGTGCGTCTCAACATTATCTTCGCCTTTAGAGATACCGGAGTCGTTCTTTGAAGGCGTCAACATCGACTGAAGAAGTATATTTTCTAAACTCTAGGAATCCAGCAAGTTGTACATAAAAACCTTGAAGATTGCCAATTTGTTTGGTTACATTTTTCCGAGCTGGGCTTAAAGCGTATAGCCAGACCACAACTTCGGACTCGGATTTTTGTTCTGAATTTTGATGTTGCAAATGTTAACCAAAACAAGATTACAGATATTTTTTTGTATAACAAAGATCATGTTATGAGGGTGTACTTCGAATTCTGAAAACGTGTACAACAATAGCAGCAACGACAACAACTAGTCGAGGCGAGAGATTCTCTCTATTTGCAAGACGAAATTGTCCGTTAACAGTGTTCAACGGTGACGGCAATCGTCTCTAAGATACAACGACTAACGATCGTGATATAGCAGCACTATAAATATCACGAACTTCAAAAATCTGACATACCTACTGTCTCGCTCAAACTATGGTGCGCTCGGTCGGTTAAATTTAGCGGACCGAGCGCCCAACTTTTATGAAACATTTTGTCTCGGCAGAGGAGGGCCGCGCTCGGTCGGTTGTTTTTAACCGATCGATCGCACTCAGAAAAATAATAAAATATTATTTTTGAACCAAATTTTATCCAAAAAGGATAATCGAATCAGAAGACCTCGTCGAGCCGAGTCGGGCCGGCCGGCCGCGCGCGTGTGCTAGTTGCATCAATTAGCGTTTTGCCCCTTTACAAAACATCGGTACTCTAAGGGCCCAATCCCATAGTCCAAAGTTGGACTATATAATGTGAACAATACATTGGAAATTTTCTAATGTGGGATATTGTTTCTCTCCAAATTATTCACCACAATTCAAATTTTTGGGACAAGCAATTCAAACTTTTGAGACAAGCTTTCAAGCTCATTTCTCATTTCTTACAAACTTTTGGTACAAGGCTTTCAAGCCCATTTATTCATTCAATAATTTCTAACAATCCCCCACATGAATGAATTTCACGTACATTATCATTCTCACTAGAAAGTCTTTATGAGATATTGTTACATCAGGATAGGTAGCTAGTGGCTTTGAACCTACCTTAGTAAAATAATATCGGATTTACTAGTTGCATAGCGACGCGATGTCTTGAACTAGTCAACCGTTTATGTAAACCAAGACAATAGTACTTACATAACAATACTCTTACTTATTTTGTTCTCACGTTGTGTTCATTTCGGCCCTGGACCGTATCTTAGATTCATAAGTGTTGCAATCAAAGCGGCCAATACTTTGCACTTATATAGGTAATCTCCTATCAAGAGTATCATGCGTTACTCCACCACATAGGTATATGAATCATTAAAAGAAAACTTAACCTCACCACATTTTGCAGGTCATTTATACTTGGATATTACAGGAATGAGTGAGTAATTATTCCAAGTACTCAAACTAACATTTATAACTTAGTTGTCCCATTGAACCAAGGTCTTGGGATCTCCAATTCTCAAGGTTGGGTTACCGCTATAAATATTTTAATTTGTGAATTTTAAACTCATTCCTCCAAGTAGTTTGTACATTTGATCTCTATTTATACTTTTTGTAAGCGGATCCGCAAGGTTTTCCTTTGACTTCACATAGTCAACCGAAATAACCCCATTCGAGATCAATTGTCTTATGGTATTATGTCTCCGACGAATATGTCGAGATTTACCATTGTACATACTACTTTGTGCTCTTCCTATTGCTGACTGACTGTCACAATGAATCGTAATGGAAGACACCGATTTATTCCAACATGGAATATCTTCTAGAAAGTTACGAAGTCATTCGGCTTCTTCTCCAGCTTTATCTAGAGCAATGAACTCGGACTCCATAGTCGACCGAGCTCTACAAGTTTGTTTAGAGGATCTCCATGACACCGCTCCTCCACCGATTGTGAACACGTATCCACTCGTAGAATTGAAGTCTTTCGTGTCAGAAATCCAATTTGCATCACAATATCTTTCTAGGACTGCAGGATATTTTGTATACACTATTCCATAACTCGAAATGTATTTCAAATATCCAAGCACTCTCATTAATGCTTTCCAATGATCCTCACTTGGATTACTTGTGAACCGACTAGTTTGTTTACAGTATATGCAAGATCAGGACGTGTACAGTTAGTTAAGTACATTAAACTTCCTATCACCCTTGCATATTCCACTTGTGAAACAAGTTCTCCTCTATTTTTGGCTAAATGTGTACCCAATTCCATAGGTGTTCTAGCCGGAGGACGATTTGTGGTATTAAATCGTTCAAGAACCTTTTCTACATAATGAGTTTGGGATAACATAATTCTAGCAGGAAGTCTAGAGACTTTAATCCCTAGAATTATATCACACAATCCCAAATCCTTCATATCAAAATGTTGTCTCAACATTTTCTTAGTTTTCACAATCAATTCATGGTTACTACCAATGATTAACATGTCATCGACATAAAGGCAAACAATTACATATGCATTTGTAGTACCTTTAATATAGACACATTTGTCACATTCATTTATTGTGAAACCATTTGACAACATTGCAGTGTCAAACTTTTGATGTCACTGTTTAGGTGCTTGTTTGAATCCATACAACGACTTGACAAGTTTACACATCTTTCCTTATTTTTCGGGTACAATAAACCCTTTTGGTTGTTATATATATATTTCTTCATCCAACTCTTCATTCAAAAACGTTGTTTTAACATCCATTTGATGTATCTCAAGATCATGCAAAGCTGCAATAGCTATGAGAACACGAATGGATGTTATTCTAGAAACCGGAGAGTAGGTATCGAAGAAATCATATCCCTCCTTTTGTCTAAAACCTTGAACCACGAGTCGAGCTTTATATTTATCTATAGATCCATCTTCTTTATATTTCCTTTTAAGAATCCACTTGGATCCTAAATATTTACATCCCGGAGGGAGATCAACCAACTCCCACGTATGATTATGCATGATAAAATCTATTTCATTTTGTATGGCTTCTTTTCAAAAAGGAGCCTCAGGATTTGATAAAGCCTCTTGAAGAGTTCTTGGTTCATTATCTAACATGTATGTTAGAAAATCAGGACCAAACGATTTTTTAACTCTTACACGCTTGCTACGTCATGGTTCCTCGTTGTTTTGTGGAGTTTCAGTTGTGTTTTCATGAGTTCACTTGTTCGAACTACTTTCTTTCCTTTCTTTACATGGAAAGATATTTTCAAAGAATACAGCATTCCTTGACTCCATAATTGTGCCTTCATGTACATCAGGAATCGTTGACTTATGTACTAAAAATCGATATGCATTACTATTGTATGCATAACCAATAAATATACAGTCAACCGTTTTAGGCCCAATTTTTATTTGTTTTGGCTTAGGTACTTCTACTTTAGCCAAACACCCCCACACTTTGAGGTATTGGTAAGAAGGTTTACGACCTTTCCACTGTTCATATGGTGTTTCATCTTTTCCTTTGATTGAAATCCGATTTAGAATGTGAGTTGCTGAGAGAATCGCTTCACCCCACATATTTTGAGGTAAGCCAGAATTTATTAACAACGCATTCATCATTTTCTTTAATGTTCGATTTTTGCGTTCTGCAACGCCATTGTATTGAGGTGAGTAAGGGGATGTCGTTTGATGAATGATGCCCGAAGTTGAGCAAAATTCTTCAAAAGGAGCTACATACTCTCCACCTCGATCACTTCGAATCATTTTAATCTTTGAACTTCGTTGATTTTCAATCTCAGTCTTATATTTCTTGAAAGCTTCAATTGCTTCATCTTTACTTTTCAATAAATATACGTAACAAAATCTGGTGCAATCATCAATGAATGTTATAAAGTACTTATTTCCACCTCGTGTTTGTACCATTTTTAAATCACATACATCAGTATGTATTAATTCAAGTGGCGTAGTACTTTTCGTGACATTATGAAATGGAACTTTAACCATTTTCGCTTCAACACAAATCTCACACTTGTTTTGTGGGTTTCTTTTAAACGTATGTATTACTTTTAAATTTGCAAGTCGTTGCAACGTATTGAAGTTAACATGTAGTGACCCTTATCCGGATTACCTACTAAACAGAACTTAGGCATGCAATTTACTTAATTAAACAGATATCAGAATAAACTGCGGAAACATTACAAATACTACAATCCCAAGGCAAGGAATCTGTAAAAATCCAATTAGATTATACAACCATATCGAAAAGCTGTATCAATCCGATAACAACAGAAATAAAAACCTAAGCGAAGCTCCAGCTGACCAATCGCTGCCTAGCCCCTCCTGGAACCACCCGCCTCGTCCAATCGCAAACCTGCCCCATGGAATAGGGTGTCGAGAAATACAAAGTACGAGACGTGAGCATAAAACGCTCAGTACGAGAGTATGAGTATACATGCATGCAAAGTGAACTCCCTATAGCTCGAGGTCAAAGATCAGATAACAGAGACAGACCGGACCCTGGTATGTAGCACGATGTGTCATCGCTGCAGGAGGTGGCTCCCATACCAATATACCAGTGGATATGCCGGACCCAAATCGATGGAAGTCCATCCACTAACAGGATAGGGTACAACCCTACTAATATACATCTCGAAGGAGATAGCTCAATATGCAGATGAATGCAGCATAAATCAATGACATATAAATCATGCAGTCACATAATACATGCATACTCAGTCAGGATATCTCGAACAGTACTATCGTACCTAACACCGAAGTCTGAACTAAGCTGGAAGAAGACAACCCCTAGCTGCCTTAGGTTCAAGTCCCGACCCGACCTGGTCTCAAGACTGACCCGACCTGACCTCTCCCTTCAAGCCCGACCTGAACTGCTCCTGGTCAAGCCCGACCTGAACTGCTCCTGGTCAAGCCCCGAGCTACTCCTTCCCAAACTCCCGAGCTACTCTTTCCCGAGCTCCCGAGCTACTCCTTGGTCCGAGTAGAACTAAGAAGTGAGATGAATACCATGTGTTCTTCCCATGACCGAATACTACCCTGGCCTTGCACATCACTATCTTGAGCACCCTAAGCCCCGACCCGAGCCAAGCACTAACACATTCCCGAGCCCTAGCTCCAAGCCCTAGCTCTAGCTCAATGCCCGAGCTCTTGCTCAATGCCCGAGCTATTGTTGAACAACCATGACCGACCCGAGCTACTCATGTCATGTGTTCTTGATCTTAACTTGTGCTTTTGTTAATAAAATATAATTAACCAATTAATCTTGTAAATTGGAACTGGGCTACTACATAACATGTCCTAATCGTTCATGCCATAATTCATAACTTTCAGTCAAGTAAGCAAAACTAATAACTTTATTCTTCGCCTCAAAGCGGAAAACATTCATTACATTCAATTTAAAGAGACCACTATCTTGGTATCCTTTGCCAACAAATACACCAGATTTAGTTAATACAAATTTATCAGATTCAAATACCATTTTAAATCCAATCTTGCTCAAAAGAGAACCCAAAACTAAGTTCTTCCGAATGTCTGGCACATGCAGCACATTCTTGAGCGTCACCTCTTTGCCCGAGGTCATCTTCAACACCACGTTTCCTACTCCCACAACTTCAGATGTTGCGGAGTTTCCCATGAACAACTTTCGATCCCCAACGGTGGCATAGGTGGAATACATATCTTTATCGGCACAAATGTGACTCGTAGAGCCGGTATCAATCCATCATCCTCTCGGATCATCCATCATATTGGTCTCACAAATAACGGCACTTAAATCAATATCAGAAATTGCTAAAGGTACATACCTTTGTTCAACCAAGTTTGATTGATTTCGTTTCTGATTTGTGTTGTTTTTCTTTGGAATTCGGCAATCCCTTGCCATGTGATTTGGTTTGCCACAGTTGTAGCAACTTCCTTGGAATTTCTTCGCCTTCCTCTTTTGCTTCCCATCATGGGGGCACTTCCTCTTTTGACTCGTACTAGACTCCGCCAGATTTGCTTTGGCCTCGGTTTCCATCTTTTTATGTGACTTGGCCTCGGTATTTCTGTTGTCCTCCTCAATGCGAAGTCGCACTATAAGATCTTCAAGTTTCAACTCCTTACGTTTGTGCTTAAGGTAGTTTTTGAAGTCTTTCCACATTGGAGACAACTTCTCAATGATAGACGCGACTTGGAATGGTTCATTGATTTCCATCCCTTCGGCCAATAAGTCATGCAAGATGATTTGTATCTCTTGCACTTGACTCATTACAGTTTTTGATTCTATCATCTTGAAGTCCAGAAATTTGCCAACCATGAACTTCTTTATACCTGCGTCTTCCGTTTTGTATTTTTTCTCCAAGGAATCCCAGAGTTCCTTGGCCGTCTTGACAGAGGAGTGGACACTATAGAGAGTGTCATTAAGGCCATTCAGAATATAGTTTCTGCACAGAAAATCGTTGTGATTCCATGCATCAACTGCGGTCCTCCTTTGGGTGTCAGAATCGTCATCAATGACGACAGGGGGATCCTCCTTCAAGAATCTAGACAAATTGAGTGTTGTCAGATAGAACAGCATTTTCTGCTGCCAAAGTTTGAAGTCGGAACCAGAAAACTTAGGTGGCTTTTCTCCATGTGCGGGGGTAGCAGCGAGCAGAGTGAATGAAACGGTAGACATCTTCAGAATCCGAGAAATACAAAAATTTCTTCTTGCGATTGTTATGAGGGTGTACTTCGAATTCTGAAAACGTGTACAACAACAAGAACAACGACAACAACAACTAGTCGAGGCGAGAGAATCTCTCTATCCGCAAGACGAAATTGCCCGTTAACAGTGCTCAATGTTGGCGGCAATCGTCTCTGAGATACAACGACTAACGATCGTGATATAGCAGCACTACAAATATCACGAACTTCAGCGAACGAAAATAAGTTTTTCAACTTTTCTTTGAGAAAGTGAGGGAGAGATATTTCAGAAATCAGAAATCTGATGTATACGTTATCAGATGTTTTCTGTATGTATTTTTTGTGTTATAATTATCGTATATATAGGTTTATACACAACTATAGAAGGCGCGCTCGATCGGATATTTTTGACCGATCGAGCGCCCCTCTTCTGACATACCTACTGTCTCGCTCAAACTATGGTGCGCTCGGTCGGTTGTTTTTAACCGATCGATCGCACTAACAAAAATAATACAATATTATTCTTGAACCAAATTTTATCCAAAAAAAAAATCGAATCAGAAGACCTCGCCTCGCCGAGCCGACCGGCCGCGCGCGTGTGTTAGTTGCATCAATTAGCGTCTTGCCCCTTTATAAAATATCGGTGCCCTAAGTGCCCAATCCCATAGTCCAAAGTTGGACTATATAATGTGAACAATACATTGGAAATCTTCCAATGTGAGATATTGTTTCCCTCCAAATTACTCCTCCAAATTATTCACCACAATTCAAATTTTTGGGACAAGCAATTCAAACTTTTGAGACAAGCTTTCAAGCTTATTTCTCATTTTTTACAAACTTTTGGTACAAGGCTTTCAAGCTCATTTATTCATTCAATAATTTCCAACAGATCATACTATTGTTACTCCAACATATTACTTCAGAACCCACGAAAGCCTAATATTATATTCTGAAAAACATATTAGAGAAAACATTACAGCAATAAATAGTGGATTACAGAAGAATATTAAATATTTAATACACGGTAAAAGATAAATCCACAAAAGTCTTATATTCTGAGAAAACGTATTACAGAAAAAAATTACGACAATAAATATGGGTGAATTGGTGTTGAGTTTCTGCACCCAAACATAAATACATGATCAGTTCGCGTAAAAAAAATACTTGTTTAAATTCTTTGAGCACACATGTTTTTTTTTTTTTTGGACTAAAGTTGGTACAAAACATTGAAAATATGGTACAAATACATGATATTCGAGCACTAATTATTCAAGAGCTGGTACAAAAAATAAGATTTGAGTATTAAATCTGAACATCTTTTTTAATATGAACTTATAACATATGTTTGAGTACCCAAAATCATATATTGTATCGGACAGTGGCGTACCCAGGATTTTTAACCAGGAGGGGCGAATTCAACGAATTTAAAAAATTAATACAACGCAAAATATATAACAAATGTCATATATAATTAACTTCATATGTTTTTACAATAACACTTACCAAGATTTTATAATCTGAAAATAATGAATAATACTCAATAAAAAAAATGATGAATAATTCATATATTATCAACTGTCTCAAACACACATCGTTCAATATATGGTATCAAACAATCATTTAACAACATATCATCTCCCAACCTATTACGAAGTGATGTTTTTATGATTTTCATTGCTGATAGCACTATCTTTACAGTTGCAATAATAATAATAATGCTAAATTTAAAAGTAAATATGTGTACCAAATGATATAATTGATATTTTTATTGAACCATTTTTTTAGCAAGTTCGCTAATCTCAACAACTTCAGATAACTAATTGTTATTTTCAAATGTAAAAAAATAAAGTTATCAAGTTGGTACTAAAATATGTTTAACTTGATGAAATCAGATGGCTAATTAAAATAAATTTCCCTTATCACATTCAAGTCAAAAAGACTTTTCGTTTTCGATCTTTAAAAAGATATGGGACAATAAAAAGTATAATGCCAAATTTATTATATCCCAAAATAAATTTATTCTTATCTTATTTATCAAAGACTTTTTAATCAATATAAAATTATATTAATATTTTAGATATATATATATACATATATATATATACATAGTACTAAGTTTTTATTAAAAATAATTTCAAAGAGGCAGTTACAATTAAATTTATATTTAATAATGATATTATGTATATAGTATTAAATTTTTTTTAAATTTCAGGGGGGGCGATCGCACCCTTTCGGGACCATGTAGGTCCGCCGCTGGTATCAGATCTAACACATTTGGTACTTAAATATCATATATTAGAACTATATTTTCAATATTGTGTACCGATTTTAATCCAAATAAGATAAATGTGTCATTAATATCAATATATTTTTCGTACTCAAACATCATATATTTGTATCAGATCTAACACATTTTATACTCAAATATTATATATTACTACCGTGGTTCTAATATTGTGTACTGATTTTCATTCAAAAAATATAAATGTGTTATTAATATCAATTTTTTACTTATATATTTGAGTACTTAAATATCATAGATTAGTATCAGATTTGAAACAATTGATAATAATGTACGATATTTTCAATGTTTTGTACCGACTTTCATCCGAAAAAAATATGTTGATCCATGGAATTTAAATAATTTTTTCCTAACAAGAACTGATTATGTATTTATATATGTTTGAGTGCCGGGAGTCAACACCAAATTACTGAATAAATATTATCAACAAATTAGACATTTAATATGTTGGGGTTTTTTTCTTCCATGGGTTAATTAATGGAAGGCTCATACTTAGTGGAAGAATAGGGGATATAGATTTGTTTTGTTTTTAATTCAATATATAGATATTTGAGAAAAAAAAATTATATTATTCATCGTTTAAAATATTAGATAGTGTATAGATATGTGTTTTTTCTCTTTTCTCCTTCCACATCCGAACATTTTTTCTTTCCTTTTTTTTTTTTCTTTTCATCATATTTCTGTATTTTTTCTTAACATTGCTCTACGCATTTTTCAATTTTTTGTTGAATAGTTTGAAGCTAAATAATGAATAAACTAATCATCATGGATTTTCGGTTCATATGAAATTATTCTCATTCGTATAAACTGATTTTCAAATATTTTTTGATCACGTGGGCTGATTTTCGACTGGTTTTGATCGTGTTCAGTTTGACTGATTTTGAAAAAATCTCAACCGATCGCTCTTGGTTTTCAACTTATGTCGACTAAGTGACTGATCTACGGTAAGAAAAAACTACGTCAGCTGGTTAAGTTAATTAATGTTGTAGTAGTGAGGCGTCGGTACGGAGTTGCGTCAGCTGTGGATATAGACTAGGCTAAGTGACGGACTTCATCTCTTCTATTCTCTTCACTTATACCTTACACTTCAGCTGAGTCTAACGAGGCTCAGGTGCGGAGCCTTACACTGTGGACCGAGACTACGCAAAGGTAGAACACCATAGAAACTTCGCTGACTTAATCATAAACCTTGATTTCGCTACGCTCAATAAGAACCCGGAATAGCGTAAATCGGTTCGTGTTCCGCTTCCAAAAAGTAAGTCGTCTTTGCCCAAGTTTGAACTGCAGACCACTTTTACGTTTGCAGCTTTCTGTTAGTTTGTTTTTTAAAAAAAAGGCTTTCTGTTTAAGCGTCCTCGAGCATGGGTCCGTACGAAACTCATGGAGAGAGATTGTTCCCAAAAAAAACAAAGAGTACATTTGGCAGATTTGAACAGTCCAAATTACGAAAACAGGCACAGGCTTTTTAGAGGCAGCAGAAAAGAAAGTCGAGATCGCTTGATTAATATAGCCAAAGCTTTCACTGCGTCTTTCCCTTTGTTCTTGTTCCGTGTAGCAACAAGCTAAGCTTCTGGTAAATTTGGCCTTGGCATTTCTCTTCTTGTAGGAAACTCTAGCTCTCAAGGGAGTCACATCTTAGGAGTTTTGCTTACTTTCTTGAATGTTCTCCGGTAGGTGTTGATATACTTACTAACATCGTCTTCTTTGAAAGGTACTTGAAGATCTTTGAAGCCCTCTTTGGACCTCTCATCCTCTGCTTCATTCGCACCCACTTTCAGTAATGTCTCTATTTCTCATGGGACCTGGCAGCTCGCAACCCTCCAAGCCCTCTTTTTTCAAGGTGTTGATCGACCAAGACTTCACTCGCCAACTCCGGTTGCCCACTGTTTTCGTTCGGGAACATAAGGAAAGTTTGGCAGAAAAGGCCGTCATTAGAGCCAGTTCTGGGGAATCTTGGGTGGTGAAACTGGAGCATACTGACGATGGGAAATACTTTACCCGGGGCTGGTCGAAATTTGCTGAGGATATGAGGCTCGAAATGGGGGAGTTTCTTGTGTTCTGGTTTGCTGGAAACTCCACATTTGATGTTTTGGTGTACAGGATCAGCGGCTGCTGCCGGAGAGTTGTTTCAAGCGGTGAAAAAGCTGATGTGAGTAACAAGCGAGTGAAGATCACTGGCAGCTTGGAGAAAGATGGAAGCCCACTCTACTTCGAAATAGTTTTGGGGAAGCATCATTTATCAAGGGTGTGTCTGAGTGTGACCTTCGTAAAGATGTCTGGTTTGATCAAACGAAAGAGGGTGTTGCTGGAGTACGTGCCGAAGCAACATTTTGCTTCTGCGGCGGTGCGGCTGAGGCCAAAGTCTAGGGTGGAATTGGCTTGGCCAGGATTCGTGCAAGAAAATCACCTGGTATATGGAAGTACCTACTATTTTGAATTCGATCCTGAGAAAAAAGTGATCAAGATTGATGAGATCAAGAAGTAAATGGCGCAGCGCCATTGAATAGAAGTTAGATATATATTTCTATTGCGAGGCCCCTTGTGTTCCGTGCATATGTTAGCTTGCGTTTTGGCCTTGTCTTTTGGTTCTAACTTGCTATAAATACGTGTTTCAATGTTTGTTTTGTTTTGTTTTTTTACCTTTAACACGTATCAATTTCCAATGTGAAAAAAGGACTTTTAAATGACATTTAAGAGAGAAATTTACAACCCCCAAACTAATTTCTCATACAACTAAACTAGTTCAAGAATCTTCAACATTCTAAAGGGTATCAAAGATTAAGCCTACATCACGTTAGTGCCACCAAAACCTAGCTCATGCATCTTAAAAACATTGCAAAATAATCTTCTAATTTCTACATTCGGAAATCCAAGACACAAACCACATTGTTTGCAAAACAAGCTGCAATCTTATCACCCTCCTTGTTCCAGCAAACTTCAAAGATCCCTCCATTTCCAGTGAACGTTTTCACTATCTTGGCTTCCTTCACAGACCATATGTGCAAGCATTTATCCAATGATCCACTGGCCAGATACTCGCCATTCGGGCTAAATGCAACGGAATAAACAGGATCCCTGCAATCGGATTGGTGGACATTATAGTGAGTAGAACTAAACACTAGCTCTATTCAATGAAGTCGAGAACACCAGGAGCTCTGTAACGAGTGTTTTCTTTTTGGGTTTTTCGGTTTGTCATCAGGTTCAAAGTTTTAATTATCCCACCAAACTGAGTAAAAGCAAAGTCATGGTTCGAATGTGAGTAGATTATCTCTTTGTCAAAGCCTTTTCTTGTTTTATAAGATCATTACGCACGAGACAACACTTCTATGGTTTTAGGTAAAATTCAGACACACTTCCATGGTTCTATAAAATTTATCTAGGCACCATACCTGTGGCCATTTAAGCTGTGGAGAAGACGCCCAACATCCACTTCCCAGAGCTTTATTGTTGAATCAAAGGAGGCACTGCAGATTGATTATAACGCGTGAAGTTAACTAAAAGATGTACGAACTAGTCATAACTCATATTTTGCAGATTGATTAACATGGCATAAAAATCGCCATTAGTTTGGCTAAATATTGAAGAATGAGCCAACAATCCTATAGAATCAAAGAGGTCTGCGACCATGGTTGAATAGGTTCGACAAAATCTTCATATTGTATAAACTATACAACCTCACTACTAAATAACATCGTGTAATCACTCGATCATCAGAGGCAAGAATATTGACCTGGCTAGCACTAATTGCCGATTAGGGTGGTTGGTCCCAGCTCCTGTCGGACTCCATCGGACAGTGTATATCTCCTGTGAAAATAATATTTACACGTCCATTACGCAGATGTACAGAATACAGAACAAAGAAAACAATGGACGAACTTCATGTCATACCTTGGCATGTTCCTTCAAATCAAGCAAGCAGGAGTCCTGTTTCATGGTCCATATCTGCATAATAATCAGCCAGTTGTCACCCCATTGTTTGCTAGCGTTAAGATGGAATGAACAGGATGAAGAACACGTGCTTAGTAAGATACAGTCCCTACAGTCCTTTTTTTGGCAATTATGAGGAACAATGCATAACAAATCACACTAAAAACATAAAGTGGTCTGACCTTTGCCGTAGAATCATCAGAGCATGAAGCCAGTAGCGAGCCTGTGGGGTCCCACTTGATAGCATTCACTTCACCCTAAAAAAGAACATGTGAATATTGAAGTAAAGTATCTTTACACAAGGTTTACAGATTAGCATTGTTCGCTACAAAGCTGGCAACCTTTTTTGTGCAGATTCAGGTACATTATTGTGGGAAAATATTGAAATAATGTAGAAACAAAATAAACCTGATGGCCAGAGAAAGTTTTGATTGGTCGGTTCTCTCCAACTTTGCAAACATATATCATGCTATCAGTGGAGCAGGTTGCAAAAGAAGTGTTGTTTCGCCAATCAACATCAAGGGCAGGAGCTACAACATTAAACACATGTAACAGCTGTATAAAGTAACCAGAGACAGAAACATAGAAAAATCAACATGCATAAAAAAAAACCTTTAAATACGAAGGAGCAAAGAGTTACAAACCTGAGTGAAATTCGAACTGTTGTTTCCATTCCCCGGTTTTGACATCCCATACAATTGCAGTTTTATCAACGCTTCCACTGAGAAGATAATCCCCTTTCTTGTTCCACTTTAAGGAGAAAATGGGCCCTTTATGTTTATTTAATGTACTTATCAACTCCCCTAGACACAAACCATGCAAGTGTATTATGCACATTTAGAGATAAATGTGGACCCTAAGAAACCCACAATGTAAAGAGCAATTTAGATGAATACATATAACTAGGTAATAATTTGTTATTGCACTCTTGATTTGTAACTTGCTCAAGTTGAAATTGGAAATTAACAGGAAAAAAAAAACCCACTCCCAAAATAGCCCCATATCATTGTTTGATGTCTTCCAATTTTCCCAAGTGAGTTATGGGTAGGTACTTTTTATCCTACTTCCTCACTTTGACAATGAAATTCAAACCCACCAGTACAGTTGCTTTGTTTCCTCAGAAGTAGCAAAACATTCCCATCATGTTGCTAACCACCACCAACTTTTTTCTTGTGGTGGTGGTGGTGGTGGTATGAATGGGGGGCATCGGGATGCTATGACCTATGTTGAACCCAAGACCTCTCCCAAAGGAGAGAATGGATTATTGGATTATCATTAAACGAAATATTTAATATCTTACCACCAGCAGCTTATTTTAAACTATAGATTTTGATTCAATATCATTCACCAGCTTTTCACCAACAAGAAAGAGTCAAGTCAAAAGTCCAAGAACTTAGTTGTAAACAAATGAGCTGGAAACAGGATGGTAGCATGATATGGACTCCAATTTACTCATCTTGAAGAGTCCAACATATCAGAAGTACCTCACACTTTCAAGGCATTATCCTATCACTTTGAATATGAAGAGCAATATAAGAGTTTTGTTTATCTTTATGGTTGCTGCCAGTAAAATTCCTTCTTTGTTGCTTCTGAGCTGACGGGATACGAAGCAGTTCGAGTCAAACTGTCAAAATCCCATTACCTTTATGGAAAACTGTTTCTTCAAACTTTTATTCAGCTTTCACATATGTTGCATTGATTACCATTTTGTTCAAGTAGTCCTGTTATACTTGCAACCAATTTTGAAATACTCTTCTAGCAATATATCTATAGACTAAGAGCATCAGATTTCTTTTATTACTTCAAATAAGAAAAGCAATTGTACTGAGATGGCAGATGCTAAATAATTCTACAAGTACAGAGCTCCACAGGTTCTCCCACATTCATCACGAACCACATAAATCATCATAAGGTGCTTGGTAATTGCAAAACCACGGGAAATTTTTTAACTAGTTTCAACTTATAAAGGATGTGCCTTTTCTACATCTTGAAGCATGAACAAGAATTTGAAGCCCTGACATGATCCTAAATTATGATTATGATTTGACTGATTCAAAAACTCTTATCATTTCCAGAGATACCCGAGTTTCATTTGCCACATGACAAGCTTCACAGAGGCACAAGTATTAGATCAGCTGTATAAATTACGCTTACCATCTCTACTCCATATTCTTGCTTGACCATCGTATGAGCCAGTAGCAAGTAGCGTACCGTCAACCTATATAAGAACAAGTCAACAAAGTGGAAGGAACTAAATAAACATGTAACACTAAAAACATATATGGCACGCCATGCAATTGCCTGAGTTACCATACAAATGAAGGAACAAAAACATTTTTTACAATGAGAAAACATAGAGAAATATCCAAAATATAATAACTCACATTCCAATCAAGTGTGGTCACATCCTTGCTTTTCTCGTTTGTTCTACCCTTGAAATGCCTCAGTACAACATTATGAGGCCCATTTTGCATATTGGAGCTAGATGGCCCATCAATGGTCCAAATTCTAGCTGTCGAATCTCCAGACCTATACCAAAAGTAATGATAATAATAAAGGTCTTGGATTGACAGGAAATGGCTTCATAAAAAAACACAAGTTATGCATAATTATTCTTCAAATAAGTAATACTTAGGTGTCTTGCTCACCCTGAAGCAAGAAATGACCCAGCTGGGTTCCATGCACACGCAAAAACCTGTGAAACAAACAAGTGCATTAGCAACACATTGCGCGCATGGCATAGGAAAAACAAGATACTCCATTAAAATTCCCCTGTAATCAACTGCAGGCCATAATATTAATCGATGATTGATGAGATTTATGATATATGAACCTCGGAAGTATGGCCCTGCAGAACGGTAACATCACTGCTTGATATTTCGTAGGACAAGGAATCTACCCTCGTGCAAATATCCATAGGTTCCGAACCTATCTTACCATCAATGAACACAGGGTAAGTCTATTTCAACAAATCGTGATGAACAGCAAGAGAAATAGCATTATAAGATGAACATGCAATCTTTCCAGTTTATCATGAAGATTATAGAGCCATCTCAGCATAAATGAGCACATATGCAGCAAGTAAAACAAAATCTGACCACATATTACCTATATCAGTTGCAATCTCCTCAAGTCTGCCATTAACCTCATCTCCAGAATGATTTGCAACACCGGCACCTTCCAATGACTTTTCCTTCTCTTTACCTGTTGCTTTCTCCTTTTCTCTCTCTATCTTCTCTTTCTCCCTCGGGTGTTTTTCATTATCCTTTTCTTTAGCAATCTCCTTTTCTTTTTCCATTGGAATCGCATGGCCATGCTCCTGCCCATTTTCAATATTATCTTTCTCCTTTCCCTTGGACTTTTCTTTCCGTTTAGCTTCTTTCTTCTCTTTCACGATCTTTTGAAGTTCATGTACATCTTTGGTTATAAGATCTAGGGGGTTTAGGAACTGAAAATCTTCATCTGTATCTAAATCATCCTGGGGTGCATCAACTATCTATCAGTTAAACATTTTCAAAAGTACAAAACAAAGTGCTCTAAAGCGCAAACTCAATTTAGAATGCTTACATTACTAAAGTTTGCTTCTAGTTCAAGATATTGGATTCCTTTCTGAATAAATGTAACAAGTGCACCGGGTGGAACAAGATTTCCATCAATAGTACTCTTATTGATCCCTGCCTCATATCCTAAAGCAAAAGCAGAATGGGCAAACCCTGACAAATAGGACAAGCATAATACATCACCAACTTGTAGCCTGTAGGAACTTGGTGGCCATCTGAATTTGAGCATGGCGGAAGATGGTAAAATCTATTAAAAAAATTAATAAGTGGCCAAATGCATTTAGCCTCCAATTTTCTAAACTGTTAGGCATGTCATAACTCATTTAAGAGTACTGTGCGATTCCATTAAAGTCAGGTGACCAATGATTTCTTGGATCAATAACCAAGTCTATAACTTGCAATCTTGCATATATGTGAGGACCTCCAACCACTAGCTACATGCTATATAATTGATTCGCCTAATTATCGGTCTCTGTGGCCTTGTACAGAAGGGAATGAAGGAAGAGAAGAGGAGTTGCCAAATTCTTCTATTTATTCTGTTTCTTTCCTTCCCCAACAATTCTCGAATTTCTAGGCTTTAGCTAGCTCGGAATTGGTGATATTGGAATAATCTCTACATTATCAAAATAGGAGCTTTTGGTGTTTTTTTAGAGGGTCAATATAGCATATCCCCCAAAGCATTAATAATATTAGTAATCTACAATTGACAAAAGATTATTTATATTTAGTGGGCACCAACTATTTCCTCCAAATCTAGCAAAAAAAAACTTTTACCTTCCATTATGTAACTCTTGCCAAAACTCCAGCGTTCTATACAAACATTGATGATTACAAATAAACAAATTATCCGGGTGTCTCTACTCTCTAGATAAACACGTGACCTTCGTGATATATCACAGAAAATCATTCTTCTTCAACCATTTTCGGGTAGCAGATAGATGAGAACTGTTAGATGCTTGTCCCAAAAGCAGGAGCACAAGGACACAACAGAATCAATAGTTCCGTATTTTAAGATAGTCCTACATCTGTTGACCGAAAATCAAATGTCATGTGCCTAGAATTAATAACCAACCCGTGCATCTACAAGCTGGTTTGGCATTAAGCAACAAAAGGCCACCCAAGACCAACTTTAAGAAATATACACGAGTTTTGCACCTATGGTTTTCGAATTTGTGAACCCTGGCTGTGAGGTCGTATCGAAAGAAACACCTTGTACTAAAAGCTCAAACTTATAGGAGACGGTAGGATTATCAGTTGATTATTTAAAAAGGATTAACCAAACTCTACGTCGCCCTACAATATTCCGTTAATACCTTTTCTTATATCATTCAATTTACTTTCTTCTTCAAGAGCTAGTAGTAATTCTAAAGAATCAATCTTGACAACAATGAAAATTTTCAACAAGGAACTAATTTGCATCAATTCCGGCAAGAGAAACATGAAATCTCCAACATTAGCGGGAATGACAATTAACAAGTGCATAACAAACGATTGACTCGCGGGAGGGCCAGGTAAATTCGATCGATTTAAACTCCGACACTTGAATTTTCTCAAAAAAGTTTGGATTTATTAAAATTCAAGCGGAAACACTAGGCCAATCTCACTCGCGTTATACTCATAATCAAAAGTTAAAACCGGAATATTTCGTCATTTCTTCAAATTCAGTAAACAATTGAACCAAAAATCTAAAACCCAGTACCCTCTCCTACTTAGAAACAACAGAAAGCAAATGAATTTAGGTGGAAAAAAGATTCAAACCACAGATAAACAAGAGCCCAAGATACAAGTACAAAATACATTAAGTGAGGGGAGAAAAATACCTGATTCGTTAAGGTAACGGAAGATGAGGTAATTCAGCTCGGCCGAGGTCAAGGAGATCATTTTCCCGGATTCGCCGTCCGCATGAAAGAATTCCCCTCCGGCGAGTGCAATGTGAGAAAGGGGCCTTTGAGATTTCGGAAGGGATTTTTACGGACTCACTGAGGCATATTATTAGGAGAAGATAGTTAAAAGGTGTCAAAATGGGTAACCTATCATTGAACGGAGCGGGTGGGCCGACCCACCAACCTTTTAGATGGGTTGATAAAACATCAATACAATTTTAACCCTCTTATTTTATGTGGTGGGACGGGCTAATCCGACGAGTTTATGTGTAAATTGACGAATTTTTGCGGACCAATTCGTAACCCATCACAACCACCATTAAGCTGGGTGGGCGGGCCGGCCCACCTTTTAGGCAGGTTGTGATATTTCCAACCCAACTCATCAATTTTGTATGGCGGAACGGGCCAATCGGACGGACTTAACTCATCTCAACAATTCTAAAGATAGTTGGAATGTATTAGGATCAAATTACTGAAATGTCCTTAGCAGGAATATTAAATAACAATTTGTTTTTGTAACAAGATTATAATTTTATATTTATAATCTTAAAATATAATGTATGGAGTAGCTTCGAATTATTGAATAAATAGATCGATATTAATTATAATTTAAAAAAAAGTATGGAGTAATAATAATGTTATTAAGAATATGCTTTAAATTTTGATGTAATATATATTTCGTGTTTAGAAATGTTTCAAATTATGGACTCTTCTTTTAAAAAAAAGTTTGAAAAAAAATAAAAATAAAATCAAAAATTTTGGAATATTTGTTTCCCAATCTTTTTTTAACAATTTCAAACATTTCCATAGATTTTACTTGATTAATAATTTAAAAAATACTTTAATAAATCACGATATATAAATAGCGTAATAAAAAAAATTACTTGATCAAACAGTACTATAAACATTGTTTGGTTTGATGTATTATTAATCTATGTATAACTTAATTTCGTCATATTTTCGTCATATTATTTATCTATTTATTAATTAATAATTTTACATCAATTAAATCAAATAAATTATAATCTATCCATCAAATCAAATAATGTATTAACTATTTTTTCTTATTTATTTTTAATTTACATTATATTACTTATATATGGATTATTTATCCTATCACTTAAATCAAACGGTCAACAAAAAAGGATTGTCACGTGGTAATTAAAGAAGAACAAAACAAAACACTCCGTATAAACATTTAATTTGCATAATAACATGATAAAACGCCGACTCCAAATTAATTACATTTGGACAAATATTTATAAAAAGTGTTTTTCAAATACAGTTTTTAGAACTGTTTTAGAAGTTGTTTTATTAATAATACATATGAGTTTGAAAAACTATTATAAAAAACTATCTTTTGATTTCCATCATTGCACATTCAATTCTTCACAAAATACATTCAATTGTTATTTAAAAAGTATATTTGAAGAATATATTTTTAATTTTTTTTTTTCAATTTTTTTTACAAAATCTTGTGCGAAGGCGTACATATTTTAAATTTTTTAACTTACAAAATATTAAAAACATTTTAAAAATATTTGCCCAAACCAACCCTTTAAGTTTAGTAATATTTACTATTTAATTAATTTTCTTTTTCCACTCACAGTAAGATCAATGGAATTGAAGTAAGAAAATGACTAATGTGATGACAGTAATTGCTATATATCGCATAGAAAATCTCATTCTCCAAGTCAGCAACCTTCAATGCACTGGAGCAAACCAGAGGCTTCTTCTCTTAAATGTAATGTTGACGCTGCAATTTTTCATGATCCACCTCGTATGGGTTTCGGATGTATACTTCGAGATTCTTTAGGTTCGGTCATCGGAGTAATTCATGGCAGTATTTTGGGCATCAAAGATCCTTCTTTAGCTGAAGCTTTGGGAATTAGGGAAGCTCTGAGTTGGCTCAAAGACATGAATTTTCAGAATATTATTATTGAGTCTGATGCCAAGATCGTTATTGATACTATTTCTGGTTCGGTGTTGGATACTTCTTGCTTAGGTTTGATCGCTTGACGATTGCAAATTCCTAGCTTTAGAATTTCAATCTTGCGACTTTGTTTTTGTTTTTAGGTCAGTGAATCAAGCTGTTCATGCTCTAGCCAGAGCAGTAAGTTCTATGTCTGATCGGAACGATTTTCTCCTTCTTCTTTTTTAAATTTTTGATGTAATTCTAGTTGATTCTGTTCAATGAATATTTTTTTGTTAAAAAAAAAAATGAGTGCAACATTTGCTTTTTTTAATGTCAGAGAAGTAACGATAAATAAAAGCAAAAATGCAGCGAGAAAAGAACAAAAGTACTGCGACGAAGAAAAAAAACCCCTAAATTTGGTGTTGGAGTGACCGTATATTGTGGAATGAAAGCGAGATGAAAAGATTTAAATTGTTCAAAAGTATAAAAGGTCTCGTGAACCACAAACATTACATATTACATATATATATTATTATATATCTGGTGCGTTGTTTGCAGGGCGTGCAACTCTACGTAACTTATCCGTCACTATAAATTGGTATTTTAACAAAAAAAAGAAATATTTTATCAAAAGTTTCGCACCCCAAAAAATTTAATTAAAGCATTTTTGTAGCGTAGGAGGCCCGTTCCTATATATGGTCTAGAGCTTGACATGCCTTGTATTCAATCCTCCCTCTATCAAACTAGCTAATACGTTAATAACCAAAGCTTTGTCTTCTATAACCTTTTCGGCCTTTCCCACTCCCACAATTTCAGCTTCCCTAATAAACTCGATCCATACAAAAAGAGCCTTTTTTTTTTTCTTTCCATCACCTTAATATAATTTATTTCTAGCTAGTGAAATACAATGCAAGTGAACGGTTTGTATCAGAAATCTACCCTCTTCTTGCTTTTGATTGCCTTGTTAACTTCAGTCACCGCTGATCAGAACAACGAAACATTAATGATCGCCGGATACAAGAAAAATTCAACAACAGAAGAGCAACAACAACATCAGATTCAAGTGCAGCAGTATCATGTAAAGCACGCTTTCGACGATTTCTTGTGGAGCAAGAGGAGAGTCCCCAATGCATCAGACCCTCTTCATAATCGCTGAAGCTTTGAAGAAACAGAAACTGATCTAGCTAGCAGAACACGCGAGGCAAGTGATTAAAGTAGCTAGACAGAGTCTAAATTAATTCCTATGAAATTTTGTTGTCCGTACGTATAACTTGTAAAATACATGATATAATATATATGTGGACATGCAGTGGATTGATCAAGTTCAGTTTTACAAAAAAATCTGTATATTCACATTGGTTGCGAAATGTAGTATATATATAGTATATGTGTTTTAATTAATATATGGATGAGACTTTTGGGTTGTCGGGTTTAATTATGTTGTGTTTTGTCTCCACGTTCTAGTCTTTTTGTCTTACCTTGAGTTCAACTTTCCGCCCATTGCATGCATTTCAAAGTCTTACCTAATTTTTTTAGCATGCCTCGTTTTCAAATTTTTCGCGAGGGGTTCATTTGTTCTTTATATTTGTCTTCAAACATTAATATATAGTAAAATTAAATATCATTGATTAAAACACACGCTGGCCTATTTCGTGTGTACGTATATTTGTAGTAGTATACAATTAAAGATTGTTAAAACAATTGTTTACTATATAAATTTTTATTTAAATCATTTGAAAATTAAAGGGACTAATACAATACTTTAAAATTAATTATTTTTTACATATTGGAAGGTTTTTCGTACAATTATTTATTTGGATCTTTTTACATACAATTGAGTTGAAGGTGCTTTTTTTATAATTTATATTTGGCAGTTCCAAGCTTAATTTTATGAAATTTTTATATTTTTTTAAAACTCTTGCTGGTGCGTATTTTTGTGTCCGTAAGTGCACGGTATCAAGTTTTACTATATGATGAGTAGAGTATCGTTCCCACGAGGATTGAAAACTTATATTCACACCAAATCCTGTAATTAAAATAATCTCAACTTTGTATAGAAAATCAAAGTTTAAAATTTAATAAACTAAAATAAAATAAAATAAAGAATCCATAATTTGAAGGATGGCTTTGGGTACACGATCTGAGACGGGTTCTAGATACAAGATATCACTCGATTTTCATTCATGCAAATCATATCAATTGATTATATCATCTATTCTAATTTATAGGCCAAGAACCCTTAATTGTCATTTACTGCCTCTCTCAAGTGTCGAGTAAATGTTATTATTCTAATGCTAATTTCGATATACCTATCAGAAATCAAACAACCAAACAATTTAATCAAGTTCTATGGTTCTCTTTCAATGACCTCAAAGGAACTTGTAAGCCTCTCGAACTCTACAAAAATCCTAGGTTGTGTTTTCCTATGATCCTATTCAAAATCGCCTCTCTCGAGTGCTAGATTTCAAATAAATATAACAATTCAATTATTGATCAAGTAATTGAAAGACAATCAAAGCAGGAATACACAAATAAATTGTTAAGAACAAATAATAGTAGGCAAAATAATAGTCAAAACATGAAACTCCAATCAAGATCCGTCAATCTCTAGAAATAACTAATAAGTTTATAATGAAATAGTTAAACACCTAGACATATTCAAAAATCTCATAATAAATCAAGGCAGATAATAAAAATCACAGTCCGTCCCCAGACGAATTTTCTCTGTCGTGTGATTCGATTATCCCTTGTCGTTCGCTCCCACGTCTCAAATCCGTGTCCCAAGCCTACTTGAGTGCGTAGTTGTGTGTGGTTCTCTTGTTTGGGTGCCGCTTCTTCTCCTCTCGATTCTCTCCAAAACGTGCGGTTGATTTGTGCGGCTCCTCCTCGTTGTGTGCGTGTGTTCTCCCTTTTTATTGCTCCTCGAAGCCCGTCAAATAAAGCCCGTGAAATCGCGACTTTTAAGATTTCAAAATTTTGTTGGTTTTTCGTACAGACGGCGCTGGAGCGCTAGTATCTGGCGCTGGGGCCCTGATCGGCATAAAAAATTCTTGGAAAAAAAATTCGGGCGCTGGAGCGCTGGTTTTATGTCGCTGGGGCGCTGCAGCTTGTGTCCAGCGCGCAGCATTCTTGAAAAAATCATATCCGAAGTTCTAGCCGTCGGATCGAGCTAAAATTTTGGAAGAACCTTCAAAACATCCTAAAATGTATTATGAACGGTGAAGATTGGATTTGAATGTTTATAGCATCCCCAGTAATTTTCTAAACTTTTCTGTCTATAATTCGTCTTTCCGCTTCTTCTTGCTACTTTTCTTCAAATCCTTGCAACTCACAAAAATAACCACAAATACGCATAATATCCACTCGATATATAACAAAATTCAAGTCAAATCATATATAAATTAAGTGCATAAAATGCACTTATCACTTGTCATTTGAGACGGACTTGTAGCTCAATTGGTTTCACTCCACCAATTGGCCGAGACTCGAGTTCGAATCTCCCCCTCTCCCTATGTATCCAAAAAACTCTTGTTATCTCTTAACTATTCTATTAAAGATGATAGATATGTAAAAACTATTTGGTAAGTGTCACGCCCCGAGACCAAGAAGTGTCATCGGCGTTGTTTCAAATTCACACAAATTATAAAACAACAAGCCTCGTAGTATAATATATGCAAAGCAGTCTTTTCTCATAAATAAAAGCTCCAAAAATATTGTCTTTACAACTCGATAATCCAAAACTAATAAATAATTGCGGAAGCGACTATAAACTTAAATAACAAAATATTAATGTACCAAACCCAAAATAAAAATAACAAAATAAACTCTTAAAATGTTCTTCTATCACCATCCCCAAAACATATCTTGCTCTTGTTCCTCAACATCATCATCTTCACCATCTGGGAGGGAAAAAGTAAGGGGTTGAGTGTTTTGGAAAATACTCAGCAAGTGGGGGCCGATCGATCATATCAAATATATACATATATATATTTATCTCAAAACGCGTAATATATTCCATAACAAAAACATTTTTTTCATATCCCAACAAAGCATAACATCATCACCATAACAAAATAGATATGATTTACATATTTTGGCCAGACACTGAAATTCTTCTCATTAATCATGGCTAACTGATCAGTCCCCTATATGTAATCCCTCTAAGGGGTGAGGTCATGGAACGATTATTATTACCCACCGCATCAAGGCCATATCAAAACATGGTTCGGAAATTCCCTTTCCACTCTTAATTCGAGTCATAACAGTGTCAAAACATACTTATAACAAATTCATCAAGAATAACAATTACATAGCAAAATTCGAAAGAATATCATGAACGATCGAAATTTTAAATCATACATAATATTTTAAAACATAAGCCCACTTACAGCAGATGTGTACAGAAATCAATAACCTTGCAAAGCCTGGACCGAAACTTAAGAATCAAAACTCTCGAAATTCAGATTCTACTTTTTGAAAATTGGCAGATTGTTGGATTGACCTTCAAACACTATCACTTCACGATTCCCAATACAAATCCACGTGTAATGAAGAAAGGTAAGACTCAAAATAAATTCCTTGACTTTCAAACTATATAGGTAAAGGTGGACAAAATATTGACTCAAGGTGGCACCTTTTACTCTCAAAAACAAGAAAAGAAGATGGGTAGATTTCTAAGCAAATTTTCAGCCTTGCTTCGAAAACATGGAGAGAAAAATAGCAGATTTCTGAACGTAAAAATTATGAAACTCGGGTCTGTATTTATAGGCACTCAAAAGAGTTAATGATAGACTAAGATACTGATAATCAGAGTTTGAATGGAAATTATATCTCCCAAGATTTTATTTCATATATATCTTGATTACTTATCTTAATTTTGTAAACTAAATATCTCACAAAATTAATAAATAAAAATCTGAATATACATTCTATTTCCAATATTATCTCGATATGCAAACCTGAAAAAATCAAATATTCTTGATATTAATTTATCATAGTACAATCACCTTCAAGATTTAATATCTTGTACCCCTTAAAAATCCGGGTTTCACATCCCTCCCACCTTATTGAAAGTTTTGTCCTCGAAACTTGATTTAATTAGTTTTATAACAAAATATGACTAAACTATTTCACCAATAATGTTCAAACCTAAATTCCAAAAATCATAACTTGTCAAACGTAAATCTAAAAATCATAACTTAATCTACAAGCCCAAATATAAAACTTATATCTCAAAATCATGTCTTAAATAATTTTATCTATGATGTACTCTATCCCAAAATCAATCTAACTTAAACCAATAATTTATCAACAAAATCAATCTAACTTAAAGTCACGAATTTATTTCCAAAATTTATCAAACTTAAAGGCCAAGAAATCAATCTCAAATATTATATTGCATATGCAATATAAGTATTAATCCCAAGTAGTTTCTAATTCTTCCCATCAAGATCATATATTCTAAATTCTAATATCCCATCACGACCATGAACCTGGCTCTGATACCACTTTAATGTCACGCCCCGAGACCGAGACGTGTCACCGGCGTTGTTTCAAATTCACACAAATTATAAAATAACAAGCCTCGTAGTATAGTATATGCAAACCAGTCTTTTCTCATAAATAAAAGCTCCAAAAATATTGTCTTTACAACTCGATAATCCAAAACTAATAAATAATTGCGGAAGCGACTATAAACTTAAATAACAAAATATTAATATACCAAACCCAAAATAAAAATAACAAAATAAACTCTTAAAATGTTCTTCTATCACCATCCCCAAAACATATCTTGCTCTTGTTCCTCAACATCATCATCTTCACCATCTGGGAGGGAAAAAGTAAGGGGGTGAGAGTTTTGGGAAACACTCAGTAAGTGGGGGCCGATCGATCATATCAAATATATACATATATATATTTATCTCAAAACGCGTAATATATTCCATAACAAAAACATTTCTTTCATGTCCCAACAAAGCATAACAAAGTATAACATCATCACCATAACAAAATAGACATGATTTACATATTTTGGCCAGACACTGAAATTCTTCTCATTAATCGTGGCTAACTGATCAGTCTCCTATATGTAATCCCTCTAAGGCGTGAGGTCATGGAACGGTTATTATTACCCACCGCATCAGGGCCATATCAAAACGTGGTTCGGAAATTCCCTTTCCACTCTTAATTTGAGTCATAACAGTGCCAAAACATACTTATAACAAATTCATCAAGAATAACAATTACATAGCAAAATTCGAAAGAATATCATGAACGATCGAAATTTTAAATCATACATAATATTTTTAAACATAAGCCCACTTACAGCTAGACCTGGCCACGGTACGGGTCCGGTCCGGTCCGGGTCCGGTTTGGCATTTAGCCAACCCTTAACCGGCCCGCCAATGGCCGGTTCCGGTCCGGGTCGGTGAACCGGTGGTTTCGATTCGGGTCGGTGAACCGGCGGTTCCGGTCCGGGTCCGGTTAACCGCCGGTTCAGGGTCCGGGCTAAACCGTCCCATTTAAAAAAATAATAATAATTCAGCGCCCCAGCGCTGCATTGGCGGCGCTGGGGCGCTATACCTTCGAATTTAATTCAAAGGGGCAGCGCCCCAACGCTTCATTTTAAGCGCTGGGGCGCTATACCTTCGAATTCAATTCGAAGGGGCCGCGCCCCAGCGCTTCATTTTCAGCGCTGGCAGTGCTGGGGCACTGAACCTTCTAAATTTTATTTTTTTAAAATTTTTAAACAAATTTTTAATAAAACATATTTTTTAAATAACCTCAATCAAATATTTCATATATCCATAATAAAAATCTATTACATTTATTAAATAAACAATATATTAGAATTTCAACATCTTAATATCTTATGACTTAATATTACAAATCTATTAAATTTTATTCTATTTCACTCGTATTTCCTCCCGTCGTAGTTCCGGATGTTCCTTCGGTATCATCTTGGTCTTCTTCATCACTTTGAATATGTTGTGTTCGAGTAGCGGCTTTTGACCAATCATTGAGCAAACATTGGGCTTCCAAGTTTTCCGGCCTTAAGCTAGAACGTCTTTCGTCCAATATATTTCCTCCAATACTAAATGTTTGCTCCACTGCAACTGTTGAAACTGGACAAGCTAGAATTTCTTTTGCCATTATAGCCAAAATTGGATATATTTGTGTTTTTTGCGACCACCATCTCAAAATGTCGAAGTTTTCCTCGTCTGTATCACTAAAATCAAAAGTAGTGGTAAAATAATTCTCAAGTTCCTGACTGGAACTTGAGGATCCTCGTGGACGTTTCGTCCGTTCCTTTAATAAAAGTTGCGCTTTAGTAAGTTTAGAAGAAACATTACGAGTTGCAGTGGATTGTGTTTCATGTGAAACAATTTGTCCACCATATTTGATGTTATATTCATTATAAATATCAAGTAAATGAGTTTTAATATTAAACAAAATCAATGAGATAGAAGGAATCGCTTCCGCAATAGGTTCCAAAGATTCATAATATAATGTTAACATGTCGTTTAAGCCATCTAATTTAAGTCTAGGATCTAAAACAAAAGCACATAAAAAAATTTCAGGAATGAGCAAAAAATATTTTTTCCATTTTGCTTTCATGACAAGAATACATTGAGCTAAAGCACTATCATTAGAATTAACATGTTCATGAAAAATACAAGCAATGTTGCAACAATGTGTTAAAACTAAATGTGAAGTAGGGTAATAAACACCGGATAATTGGTCACTAGCATCATTAAAAACTTTTAAAATTTCACAAATACTAGTGCATATGTTCCATTGATTTGAAAACAAATAAATATCACGAGCTTGAACAAATTGATGAAAAAATGTACATAATAAATCTTTATATTCAAAAGAGGATAATAACAATTTATATGTTGAATTCCAACGAGTTGGAACATCTCGTGCAAACCGCTTAGGCTTCATACCATTTACTCTACAAAATTTTTCCCATTGCTTCATAACTTGAGGATGCGTCCATAAATAATGAATAGTGTTCCTAATTGGTTGAATATATATGCCTAAACTTTTTAGTCCATCTTGAACACACAAATTTAAAATATGACATGTGCATCTAATATGAAAAAATTTACCACCTAGTGATGGTTTACATATTTCAATAAGCTCACTAATACTAGAAGTATTTGCACTAGCATTATCAAAAGACATTGAAAAAACTTTGGTAGTTAGACCATATTCTTCTAAAATAACAAATATAAGTTGCGAAATATTTTGTGCCGTGTGTGATTCGTTGAAACATCTATATGCAAGCAACCTTTTTTGAATGTTCCAATTATTATCAATCCAATGACATGTAATACCCATATATGAACAACTTTGCCAATGATCACTCCAAATATCGGAACACAAAGAAACTTTATCATTCAAACTATAAAATTCCTTAATTAATTCTTTTTTTTGATCAACAACTAACTTTTTCATTGTGCGTTTGAGACTATTTCTTGTATACGTCTAATAGAAGAATTTGCACTTGTAGAAAGCCAATTTTCAAAAGATAATTTATCGCTAAAACTAAAAGAAAATTGTTCAACCGCACAAAATTTAGCCGTTTCTTCTCTAAATCTAGCTTCGTTATATTTAAATAGTTGAGATTCATTACCCGATTGAGAAGAGAATGCCGGAATTTGAGTTTGAGCACGATCAATCCCAATTTCCATCGGATGATTTTTCTCGATATGTCGCGTCAAAGTTCCATATCCACCTCCTTGTTTAAATTTGTAACATTTTGAACAATATTTGCATTTGGCTTGCAAATCACCGGAGGGAAGCATCATCTTCTCAAAGTGTTTGGTGAAGATATCGGATGTCGGGCGAGGCACCGCTCGAGTTTGTCTTTGAGAGGCCTCCGGATCGTTCATACTTTCTTGACTTGCATGATGACGTGGTGGTGGTTGTTGTTGTTCAACTTGTTGTCTTTGTTGCGCCTCTTGTCGAATTTCTTGAATTTCATCATCGGAATATTCAAGATCAAATCCATCGACATTGAATTGAGGATACTCGACCTCGGGTGGTATGATGCTCTTTTCCTTTCCTTTTCCTTTGTCACCCCTACGACTTGATCCCGCTCCGGACATTTGTAATTGTATAAATATGAAAATAAATTAACAATTGACAATATACCAATAATCGAAACTTGATATTTTTGATAATTCAAGAAATTGAAATGAATTGAGAATAGAGAGAATGAAGAGTAAATTGTGTAAACAAAATGAAAGGGGGTTGGGGGGTATTTATAGATAAAGAATAAAAAATAGATTTTTTTTTTTTAAAAAAAAAAAAACCGGCCGACCCGGCGGGTCGAGCGGGTCGACCCGCCTGGTCGGCCGGGTCTACAACGGCCATGAAATCGTGGCCGTTGATCTCAACGGCCACAAAATCCTAGCCGTTGAATGATCCAACGGCCACTTGGTAGTGGCCGTTGGATCATGTGGCACCCGAATGGGCGCCACGTGTCCAACCCGGCGGGTCGGACCCGTTCAACCCGGCGGGATGGACCGCCGGGTTCCCGGTTTTCCTAAGAGAAAGCCGGAACCGGACCGCCTATGGGCCGGTCCGGTTTCGGGTCAGGCCCGTTGAACCGGTTAACCGGCCCGTTGACCACGGGCCGGTTCCGGTCCGGGTCCGGGCCCAACCCGGCCTTTGGCCAGGTCTACTTACAGCAGATGTGTACAGAAATCAATAACCTTGCAAAGCCTGGACCGAAACTTAAGAAGCAAAACTCTCGAAATTCAGATTCTACTTTTCGAAAATTGGCAGATTGTTGGATTGACCTTCAAACACTATCACTTCACGATTCCCAATACAGATCCACGTGTAATGAAGAAAGGTAAGACTCAAAATAAATTCCTTGACTTTCAAACTATATAGGTAAAGGTGGACAAAATATTGACTCAAGGTGGCAGCTTTTACTCTCGAAAACAAGGAAAGAAGATTGGTAGATTTCTAAGCAAATTTTCAGTCTTGCTTCGAAAACATGGAGAGAAAAATAGCAGATTTCTGAACGTAAAAATTATTAAACTCGAGTCTGTATTTATAGGCACTCAAAAGAGTTAATGATAGACTAAGATACTGATAATCAAAGTTTGAATGGAAATTATATCTCCCAAGATTTTATTTCATATATATCTTGATTACTTATCTTAATTTTGTAAACTAAATATCTCACAAAATTAATAAATAAAAATCTGAATATACATTCTATTTCCAATATTATCTCGATATGCAAACCTGAAAAAATCAAATATTCTTGATATTAATTTATCTTAGTACAATCACCTTCAAGATTTTAATATCTTGTACCCCTTAAAAATCCGGGTTTCACATCCCTCCCACCTTATTGAAAGTTTTGTCCTCGAAACTTGATTTAACTTAGTTTTATAACAAAATATGACTAAACTATTTCACCAATAATGTTCAAACCTAAATTCCAAAAATCATAACTTGTCAAACGTAAATCTAAAAATCATAACTTAATCTACAAGCCCAAATATAAAACTTATATCTCAAAATCATGTCTTAAATAATTTTATCTATGATGTACTCTATCCCAAAATCAATCTAACTTAAACCAATAATTTATCAACAAAATCAATCTAACTTAAAGTCACGAATTTATTTCCAAAATTTATCAAATTTAAAGGCCAAAAATCAATCTCAAATATTATATTGCATATGCAATATAATTATTAATCCCAACTAGTTTCTAATTCTTCCCATCAAGATCATATATTCCAAATTCTAATATCCCATCACGACCATGAACCTGGCTCTGATACCACTTTAATGTCACGCCACAAGACCGAGACGTGCCACCGGCGTTGTTTCAAATTCACACGAATTATAAAACAACAAGCCTCGTAGTATAGTATATGCAAACCAGTCTTTTCTCATAAATAAAAGCTCCAAAAATATTGTATTTACAACTCGATAATCCAAAACTAATAAATAGTTGCGGAAGCGACTATAAACTTAAATAACAAATATTAATGTACCAAACCCAAAATAAAAATAACAAAATAAACTCTTAAAATGTTCTTCTATCACCATCCCCAAAACATATCTTGCTCTCGTTCCTCAACATCATCATCTTCACCATCTGGGAGGGAAAAAGTAAGGGGTTGAGTGTTTTGGGAAACACTCAACAAGTGGGGGCCGATCGATCATATCAAATATATACATATATATATTTATCTCAAAACGCGTAATATATTCCATAAAAAAACATTTTTTTCATGTCCCAACAAAGCATAACATCATCACCATAACAAAATAGACATGATTTACATATTTTGGCCAGACACTGAAATTCTTCTCATTAATCGTGGCTAACTGATCAGTCCCCTATATGTAATCTCGCTAAGGCGTGGGGTCATGGAACGGTTATTATTACCCACCGCATCAGGGCCATATCAAAACTTGGTTCAAAAATTCCCTTTCCACTCTTAATTCGAGTCATAACAGTGCCAAAACATACTTATAACAAATTTATCAAGAATAACAATTACATAGCAAAATTCGAAAGAATATCATGAACGATCAAAATTTTAAATCATACATAATATTTTAAAACATAAGCCCACTTACAGCAGATGTGTACAGAAATCAATAATCTTGCAAAGCCTGGACCGAAACTTAAGAAGCAAAACTCTCGAAATTCAGATTCTACTTTTCGAAAATTGGCAGATTGTTGGATTGACCTTTAAACACTATCACTTCACGATTCCCAATACAAATCCACGTGTAATGAAGAAAGATAAGACTCAAAATATATTCCTTGACTTTCAAACTATATAGGTAAAGGTGGACAAAATATTGACTCAAGGTGGCAGCTTTTACTCTCGAATACAAGGAAAGAAGATGGGTAGATTTCTAAGCAAATTTTCAGCCTTGCTTCGAAAACATGGAGAGAAAAATAGCAGATTTCTGAACGTAAAAATTATGAAACTCGAGTCTGTATTTATAGGCACTCAAAAGAGTTAATGATAGACTAAGATACTGATAATCAAAGTTTAAATGGAAATTATATCTCCCAAAATTTTATTTCATATATATCTTGATTACTTATCTTAATTTTGTAAACTAAATATCTCACAAAATTAATAAATAAAAATCTGAATATACATTCTATTTCCAATATTATCTCGATATGCAAACATGTAAAAATCAAATATTCTTGATATTAATTTATCTTAGTACAATCACCTTCAAGATTTTAATATCTTGTACCCCTTAAAATTCGGGTTTCACATCCCTCCCACCTTATTGGAAGTTTTGTCCTCGAAACTTGATTTAACTTAGTTTTATAACAAAATATGACTAAACTATTTCACCAATAATGTTCAAACCTAAATTCCAAAAATCATAACTTGTCAAACGTAAATCTAAAAATCATAACTTAATCTACAAACCCAAATATCAAACTTATATCTCAAAATCATGTCTTAAATAATTTTATCTATGATGTACTCTATCCCAAAATCAATCTAACTTAAACCAATAATTTATCAACAAAATCAATCTAACTTAAAGTCATGAATTTATTTCCAAAATTTATCAAACTTAAATGCCAAGAAATCAATCTTAAATATTATATTGCATATGCAATATAAGTATTAATCCCAAGTAGTTTCTAATTCTTCCCATCAAGATCATATATTCTAAATTCTAATATCCCATCACGACCATGAATCTGGCTCTGATACCACTTTAATGTCACGCCCCGAGATCGAGACGTGTCACCGACGTTGTTTCAAATTCACACAAATTATAAAACAATAATCCTCGTAGTATAGTATATGCAAACCAGTATTTTCTCATAAATAAAAGCTGCAAAAATATTGTTTTTACAACTCGATAATCCAAAACTAATAAATAATTGCGGAAGCGACTATAAACATAAATAACAAAATATTAATGTACCAAACCCAAAATAAAAATAACAAAATAAACTCTTAAAATGTTCTTATATCACCATCCCCAAAACATATCTTGCTCTCGTTCCTCAACATCTTCATCTTCACCATCTGGGAGGGAAAAAGTAAGGGGGTTAGTGTTTTGGGAAACACTCAGCAAGTGGGGCCGATCGATCATATCAAATATATACATATATATATTTATCTCAAAACGCGTAATATATTCCATAACAAAATCATTTCTTTCATTTCCCAACAAAGCATAACATCATCACCATAACAAAATAGACATGATTTACATATTTTGGCCAGACACTGAAATTTTTCTCATTAATCGTGGCTAACTGATCAGTCCCCTATATTTAATCCCTCTAAGGCGTGAGGTCATGGAACGGTTATTATTACCCACCGCATCAGGGCCATATCAAAATGTGGTTCGGAAATTCCCTTTCCACTCTTAATTCGAGTCATAACAGTGTCAAAACATACTTATAACAAATTCATCAAGAATAACAATTACATAGCAAAATTCGAAAGAATATCATGAACGATCAAAATTTTAAATCATACATAATATTTTAAAACATAAGCCCACTTACAGCAGATGTGTACAGAAATCAATAACCTTGCAAAGCCTGGACCGAAACTTAAGAAGCAAAACTCTCGAAATTCAGATTCTACTTTGCGAAAATTGGCAGATTGTTGGATTGACCTTCAAACACTATCACTTCATGATTTCCAATACAAATCCACGTGTAATGAAGAAAGGTAAGACTCAAAATAAATTTCTTGACTTTCAAACTATATAGGTAAAGGTGGACAAAATATTGACTCAAGGTGGCAGGTTTTACTCTCGAAAACAAGAAAAAAAGATGGGTAGATTTCTAAGCAAATTTTCAGCCTTGCTTCGAAATCATGGAGAGAAAAATAGCAGATTTTTGAACGTAAAAATTATGAAACTCGAGTCAGTATTTATAAGCACTCAAAAGAGTTAATGATAGACTAAGATACTGATAATCAAAGTTTGAATGAAAATTATATCTCCCAAGATTTTATTTCATATATATCTTGATTACTTATCTTAATTTTGTAAACTAAATATCTCACAAAATTAATAAATAAAAATCTGAATATACATTCTATTTCCAATATTATCTTGATATGCAAACCTAAAAAAATCAAATATTCTTGATATTAATTTATCTTAGTACAATCACCTTCAAGATTTTAATATCTTGTACCCCTTAAAAATTCGGGTTTCACATCCCTCCCACCTTATTGGAAGTTTTGTCCTCGAAACTTGATTTAACTTAGTTTTATAACAAAATATGACTAAACTATTTCACCAATAATGTTCAAACCTAAATTCCAAAAATCATAACTTGTCAAACGTAAATCTAAAAATCATAACTTAATCTACAAGCCCAAATATAAAACTTATATCTCAAAATCATGTCTTAAATAATTTTATCTATGATGTACTCTATCCCAAAATCAATCTAACTTAAACCAATAATTTATCAACAAAATCAATCTAACTTAAAGTCACGAATTTATTTCCAAAATTTATCAAACTTAAAGGCCAAGAAATCAATCTCAAATATTATATTGCATATGCAATATAAGTATTAATCCCAAGTAGTTTCTAATTCTTCCCATCAAGATCATATATTATAAATTCTAATATCCCATCACGACCATGAACCTAGCTCTGATATCACTTTAATGTCACGCCCCGAGACCGAGACGTTCCACCGACGTTGTTTCAAATTCACACAAATTATAAAACAACAAGCCTTGTAGTAAAGTATATGCAAACCAGTCTTTTCTCATAAATAAAAGCTCCAAAAATATTGTCTTTACAACTCGATAATCCAAAACTAATAAATAATTGCGGAAGCGACTATAAACTTAAATAACAAAATATTAATGTACCAAACCCAAAATAAAAATAACAAAATAAACTCTTAAAATGTTCTTCTATCACCATCCACAAAACATATCTTGCTCTTGTTCCTCAACATCATCATCTTCACCATCTGGGAGGGAAAAAGTAAGGGGTTGAGTTTTTTGGAAAACACTCAGCAAGTGGGGGCCGATCGATCATATCAAATATATACATATATATATATATTTATCTCAAAACGCGTAATATATTCCATAACAAAAACATTTCTTTCATGTCCCAACAAAGCATAACAAAGCATAACATCATAACCATAACAAAATACACATGATTTCCATATTTTGGCCAGACACTGAAATTCTTCTCATTAATCGTGGCTAACTGATCAGTCCCATATATGTAATCCCTCTAAGGCATGAGCTCATGGAACTGTTATTATTACCCACCGCATTAGGGCCATATCAAAACGTGGTTCGGAAATTCCCTTTCCACTCTTAATTCGAGTCATAACAGTGCCTAAACATACTTATAACAAATTCATCAAGAATAACAATTACATAGCAAAATTCGAAAGAATATCATGAACGATCGAAATTTTAAATCATACATAATATTTTTAAACATAAGCCCACTTACAGCAGATGTGTACAAAAATCAATAACCTTGCAAAGCCTGAACCGAAACTTATAAAGCAAAATTCTCGAAATTCAGATTCTACTTTTCAAAAATTGGCAGATTGTTGGATTGACCTTCAAACACTATCACTTCACGATTCCCAATACAAATCCACGTGAAATGAAGAAAAGTAAGACTCAAAATAAATTCCTTGACTTTCAAACTATATAGGTAAAAGTGGACAAAATATTGACTCAAGGTGGCAGCTTTTACTCTCGAAAACAAGGAAAGAAGATGGGTAGATTTCTAAGCAAATTTTCAGCCTTGCTTCGAAAACATGGAGAGAAAAATAGCAGATTTTTGAACGTAAAAATTATGAAACTCGAGTCTGTATTTATAGGCACTCAAAAGAGTTAATGATATACTAAGATACTGATAATCAAAATTTGAATGGAAATTATATCTCCCAAGATTTTATTTCATATATATCTTGATTACTTATCTTAATTTTGTAAACTAAATATCTCACAAAATTAATAAATAAAAATCTGAATATACATTCTATTTCCAATATTATCTCGATATGCAAACCTAAAAAAATCAAATATTCTTGATATTAATTTATCTTAGTACAATCACCTTCAAGATTTTAATATCTTGTACTCCTTAAAAATCCGGGTTTCACATCCCTCCCACCTTATTCGAAGTTTTGTCCTCGAAACTTGATTTAACTTAGTTTTATAACAAAATATGACTAAACTATTTCACCAATAATGTACAAACCTAAATTCCAAAAATCATAACTTGTCAAACGTAAATCTAAAAATCATAACTTAATCTTCAAGCCCAAATATCAAACTTATATCTCAAAATCATATCTTAAATAATTTTATCTATGATGTACTCTATCCCAAAATCAATCTAACTTAACCAATAATTTATCAACAAAATCAACCTAACTTAAAGTCACGAATTTACTTCCAAAATTTATCAAACTTAAATTCCAAGAAATCAATATCAAATATTATATTGCATATGCAATATAAGTATTAATCCCAAGTAGTTTCTAATTCTTTCCATCAAGATCATATATTCTAAATTCTAATATCCCATCACGACCATGAACCTGGCTCTGATACCACTTTAATGTCATGCCCCGAGACCGAGTCGTATCACCGGCGTTGTTTCAAATTCACACAAATTATAAAACAACAAGTCTCTTAGTATAGTATATACAAACCAGTTTTTTCTCATAAATAAAAGCTCCAAAAATATTGTCTTTATAACTCGATAATCCAAAACTAATAAATAATTGTGGAAGCGACTATAAACTTAAATAACAAAATATTAATTTACCAAACCCAATATAAAAAATAACAAAATAAACTCTTAAAATGTTCTTCTATCACCATCCCCAAAACATATCTTGCTCTCGTTCCTCAACATCATCATCTTCACCATCTGGGAGGGAAAAAGTAAGGGAGTGAGTGTTTTGGAAAACACTCAACAAGTGGGGGCCGATCGATCATATCAAATATATACATATATATATTTATCTCAAAACACGTAATATATTCCATAACAAAAACATTTCTTTCATGTCCCAACAAAGCATAACAAAGCATAACATCATCACCATAACAAAATAGACATGATTTACATATTTTGGCCAGACACTGAAATTCATCTCATTAATCGTGGCTAACTTATCAGTCCCCTATATGTAATCCCTTTAAGGGGTGAGGTCATGGAACGGCTATTATTACCCACCGCATCAGGGTCATATCAAAACATGGTTCGTAAATTCCCTTTCCACTCTTAATTTGAGTCATAACAGTGCCAAAACATACTTATAACAAATTCATCAAGAATAACAATTACAAAGCAAAATTCGAAAGAATATCATGAACGATCGAAATTTTAAATCATACATAATATTTTAAAATATAAGCCCACTTACAGTAGATGTGTACAGAAATCAATAACCTTGCAAAGCCTGGACCGAAACTTTAGAAGCAAAACTCTCGAAATTCAGATTCTACTTTTCGAAAATTGGCAGATTGTTGGATTGACCTTCAAACACTATCACTTCACGATTTCCAATACAAATCCACGTGTAATGAAGAAAGGTAAGACTCAAAATAAATTCCTTGACTTTCAAACTATATAGGTAAAGGTGGACAAAATATTGACTCAAGGTGGCAGCTTTTACTCTCGAAAACAAGGAAAGAAGATGGGTAGATTTCTAAGCAATTTTTCAGCCTTGCTTCGAAAACATGGAGAGAAAAATAGCAGATTTTTGAACGTAAAAATTATGAAACTCGAGTCTGTATTTATAGGCACTCAAAAGAGTTAATGATAAACTAAGATACTGATAATCAAAGTTTGAATGAAAATTATATCTCCCAAGATTTTATTTCATATATATCTTGATTACTTATCTTAATTTTGTAAACTAAATATCTCACAAAATTAATAAATAAAAATCTGAATATATATTCTATTTCCAATATTATCTCGATATGCAAACCTGAAAAAATCAAATATTCTTGATATTAATTTATCTTAGTACAATCACCTTCAAGATTTTAATATCTTGTACCCCTTAAAAATCCGGGTTTCACATCCCTCCCACCTTATTGGAAGTTTTGTCCTCGAAACATGATTTAACTTAGTTTTATAACAAAATATGACTAAACTATTTCACCAATAATGTTCAAACCTAAATTCCAAAAATCATAACTTGTCAAACGTAAATCTAAAAATCATAACTTAATCTACAATCCCAAATATAAAACTTATATCTCAAAATCATGTCTTAAATAATTTTATCTATGATGTACTCTATCCCAAAATCAATCTAACTTAAACCAATAATTTATCAACAAAATCAATCTAACTTAAAGTCACGAATTTATTTCCAAAATTTATCAAACTTAAAGGCCAAGAAATCAATCTCAAATATTATATTGCATATGCAATATAAGTATTAATCCCAAGTAGTTTCTAATTCTTCCCATCAAGATCATATATTCTAAATTCTAATATCCCATCACGACCATGAACCTGGCTCTGATACCACTTTAATGTCACGCCCCGAGACCGAGACGTGCCACCAGCGTTGTTTCAAATTCACACAAATTATAAAACAACAAGCCTCGTAGTATAGTATATGCAAACCAGTCTTTTTTCATAAATAAAAGCTCCAAAAATATTGTCTTTACAACTCGATAATCCAAAACTAATAAATAATTGCGGAAGCGACTATAAACTTAAATAACAAAATATTAATGTACCAAACCCAAAATAAAAATAACAAAATAAACTCTTAAAATGTTCTTCTATCACCATCCCCAAAACATATCTTGCTCTCGTTCCTCAACATCATCATCTTCACCATCTGGGAGGGAAAGAGTAAAGGGGTGAGTGTTTTGAAAAACACTCAGCAAGTGGGGGCCGATCGATCATATCAAATATATACATATATATATTTATCTCAAAACGCGTAATATATTCCATAACAAAAACATTTCTTTCATGTCCCAACAAAGCATAACAAAGCATAACATCATCACCATAACAAAATAGACATGATTTACATATTTTGGCCAGACACTGAAATTCTTCTCATTAATCATGGCTAACTTATCAGTCCCCTATACGTAATCCCTCTAAGGGGTGATGTCATGGAACGGTTATTATTACCCACCGCATCAGGGCCATATCAAAACATGGTTCGAAAATTCTCTTTCCACTCTTAATTCGAGTCATAACAGTGTCAAAACACTTATAACAAATTCATCAAGAATAACAATTACATAGCAAAATTCGAAAGAATATCATGAACGATCGAAATTTTAAATCATACATAATATTTTAAAACATAAGCCCACTTACAGCAGATGTGTACAGAAATCAATAACCTTGCAAAGCCTGGACCGAAACTTAAGAAGCAAAACTCTCGAAATTCAGATTCTACTTTTCAAAAATTGGTAGATTGTTGGATTGACCTTCAAACACTATCACTTCACGATTCCCAATACAAATCCACGTGTAATGAAGAAATGTAAGACTCAAAATAAATTTCTTGACTTTCAAACTATATAGGTAAAGGTGGACAAAATATTGACTCAAGGTGGCAACTTTTATTCTCGAAAACAAGGAAAGAAGATGGGTAGATTTCTAAGCAATTTTTCAGCCTTGCTTCGAAAACATGGAGAGAAAAATAGCAAAATTCTGAACGTAAAAATTATGAAACTCAAGTCTGTATTTATAGACACTCAAAAGAGTTAATGATAGACTAAGATACTGATAATCAAAGTTTGAATGGAAATTATATCTCCTAAGATTTTATTTCATATATATCTTGATTACTTATCTTAATTTTGTAAACTAAATATCTCACAAAATTAATAAATAAAAATCTGAATATACATTCTATTTCCAATATTATCTCGATATGCAAACCTGAAAAAATCAAATATTCTTGATATTAATTTATCTTAGTACAATCACCTTCAAGATTTTAATATCTTGTACCCCTTAAAAATCCGGGTTTCACATTCCTCCCACCTTATTGGAAGTTTTGTCCTCGAAACTTGATTTAACTTAGTTTTATAACAAAATATGGCTAAACTATTTCACCAATAATGTTCAAACCTAAATTCCAAAAATCATAACTTGTCAAACGTAAATCTAAAAATCATAACTTAAACTACAAGCCCAAATATCAAACTTATATCTCAAAATAATGTCTTAAATAATTTTATCTATGATGTACTCTATCCCAAAATCAATCTAACTTAAACCAATAATTTATCAACAAAATCAATCTAACTTAAAGTCACGAATTTATTTCCAAAATTTATCAAACTTAAAAGCCAAGAAATCAATCTCAAATATTATATTGCATATGCAATATAAGTATTAATCCCAAGTAGTTTCTAATTCTTTCCATCAAGATCATATATTCTAAATTCTAATATCCCATCACGACCATGAACCTGGCTCTGATACCACTTTAATGTCATGCCCCGAGACCGAGGCGTGCCACTGGCGTTGTTTCAAATTCACACAAATTATAAAACAACAAGCCTCGTAGTATAGTATATGCAAACCAGTCTTTTCTCATAAATAAAATCACCAAAAATATTGTCTTTACAACTCGATAATCCAAAACTAATAAATAATTGCGGAAGCGACTATAAACTTAAATAACAAAATATTAATGTACCAAACCCAAAATAAAAATAACAAAATAAACTCTTAAAATGTTCTTCTATCACCATCCCCAAAACATATCTTGCTCTCGTTCCTCAACATCATCATCTTCACCATCTGGGAGGGAAAAAGTAAGGGGGTGAGTGTTTTGGGAAACACTCAGCAAGTGGGGGCCGATCGATCATATCAAATATATACATATATATATATATTTATCTCAAAACGCGTAATATATTCCATAACAAAAACATTTTTTTCATGTCCCAACAAAGCATAACATCATCACCATAACAAAATAGACATGATTTACATATTTTGGCCAGACACTGAAATTCTTCTCATTAATCGTGGCTAACTGATCAGTCCCATATATGTAATCCCTCTAAGGGGTGAGGTCATGGAACGGTTATTATTACCCACCGCATCAGGGCCATATCAAAACATGGTTCGGAAATTCCCTTTCCACTCTTAATTCGAGTCATAACAGTGCCAAAACATACTTATAACAAATTCATCAAGAATAACAATTACATGGCAAAATTCGAAAGAATATCATGAACGATCGAAATTTTAAATCATATATAATATTTTTAGACATAAGCCCACTTACAGCAGATGTGTACAGAAATCAATAACCTTGCTAAGCCTGGACCGAAACTTTAGAAGCAAAACTCTCGAAATTCAGATTCTACTTTTCGAAAATTGGTAGATTGTTGGATTGACCTTCAAACACTATCACTTCACGATTCCCAATACAAATCCACGTGTAATGAAGAAAGGTAAGACTCAAAATAAATTCCTTGATTTTCAAACTATATAGGTAAAGGTGGACAAAATACTGACTCAAGGTGGCAGCTTTTACTCTCAAAAACAAGGAAAGAAGATGGTTAGATTTCTAAGCAAATTATCAGCCTTGCTTCGAAAACATGGAGAGAAAAATAGCAGAATTCTGAACGTAAAAATTATGAAACTCGAGTCTGTATTTATAGGCACTTAAAAGAGTTAATGATAGACTAAGATATTGATAATCAAAGTTTGAATGGAAATTATATCTCCCAAGATTTTATTTCATATATATCTTGATTACTTATCTTAATTTTGTAAACTAAATATCTCACAAAATTAATAAATAAAAATCTGAATATACATTCTATTTCCAATATTATCTCGATATGCAAACCTGAAAAAATCAAATATTCTTGATATTAATTTATCTTAGTACAATCACCTTCAAGATTTTAATATCTTGTACCCCTTAAAAATCCGGGTTTCACATTCCTTCCACCTTATTGGAAATTTTGTCCTCGAAACTTGATTTAACTTAGTTTTATAACAAAATATGGCTAAACTATTTCACCAATAATGTTCAAACCTAAATTCCAAAAATCATAACTTGTCAAACGTAAATCTAAAAATCATAACTTAATCTACAAGCCCAAATATCAAACTTATATCTCAAAATAATGTCTTAAATAATTTAATCTAACTTAAACCAATAATTTATCAACAAAATCAATCTAACTTAAAGTCACGAATTTATTTCTAAAATTTTTCAAACTTAAAGGCCAAGAAATCAATCTCAAATATTATATTGCATATGCAATATAAGTATTAATCCCAAGTAGTTTCTAATTCTTCCCATCAAGATTATATATTCTAAATTCTAATATCCCATCACGACCATGAACCTGACTCTGATACCACTTTAATGTCACACCCCGAGACCGAGGCGTGCCACCGGCGTTGTTTCAAATTCACGCAAATTATAAAACAACAAGTCTCGTAGTATAGTATATGCAAACCAGTCTTTTCTCATAATTAAAAGCTCCAAAAATATTGTCTTTACAACTCGATAATCCAAAACTAATAAATAATTGCGGAAGTGACTATAAACTTAAATAACAAAATATTAATGTACCAAACCCAAAATAAAAATAAATAAATAAACTCTTAAAATGTTCTTCTATCACCATCCCCAAAACATATCTTGCTCTCGTTCCTCAACATCATCATCTTCACCATCTGGGAGGGAAAAAGTAAGGGGGTAAGTGTTTTGGGAAACACACAGCAAGTGGTGGCCGATCGATCATATCAAATATATACATATATATATATATTTATCTCAAAACGCGTAATATATTCCATAACAAAAACATTTTTTTCATGTCCCAACAAAGCATAACAAAGCATAACATCATCACCATAACAAAATAGACATGATTTACATATTTTGGCCAGACACTGAAATTCTTCTCATTAATCGTGGCTAACTGATCAGTCCCATATATGTAATCCCTCTAAGGGGTGAGGTCATGGAACGGTTATTATTACCCACCGCATCAGGGCCATATCAAAACATGATTCGGAAATTCCCTTTCCACTCTTAATTCGAGTCATAACAGTGCCAAAACATACTTATAACAAATTCATCAAGAATAACAATTACATGGCAAAATTCGAAAGAATATCATGAACGATCGAAATTTTAAATCATATATAATATTTTTAAACATAAGCCCACTTACAGCAGATGTGTACAAAAATCAATAACCTTGCTAAGCCTGGACCGAAACTTTAGAAGCAAAACTCTCGAAATTCAGATTCTACTTTTCAAAAATTGGTAGATTGTTGGATTGACCTTCAAACACTATCACTTCACGATTTTCAATACAAATCCACGTGTAATGAAGAAAGGTAAGACTCAAAAAAATTTTTTTGACTTTCAAACTATATAGGTAAAGGTGGATAAAGTACTGACTCAAGGTGGCAGCTTTTACTCTCGAAAACAAGGAAAGAAGATGGGTAGATGTCTAAGCAAATTTTCAGTCTTGCTTCGAAAACATGGAGAGAAAAATAGCATATTTTTGAACGTAAAAATTATGAAACTCGATTCTGTATTTATAGGCACTCAAAAGAGTTAATGATAGACTAAGATACTGATAATCAAAGTTTGAATGGAAATTATATCTCCCAAGATTTTATTTCATATATATCTTGATTACTTATCTTAATTTTGTAAACTAAATATCTCACAAAATTAATAAATAAAAATCTGAATATACATTCTATTTCCAATATTATCTCGATACCTGAAAAAATCAAATATTATTGATATTAATTTATCTTAACACAATCACCTTCAAGATTTTAATATCTTGTACCCCTTAAAAATCCGGGTTTCACAGTAAGTGGCGTGTAAACAAAATAAATTACAAAAATCACCCCGTCTCATTTCGATTTCAAGTGGCCGGAAAATTTAGGAAATAATTGTTTGTTCAGTTTTTTTGCCTAAACAATTATTCTTTAATTTTATAACACCTTCGTGATTTCTGATTCATTGTATGCGTTTGTGCTTCATCCTTGGTGATTCAGATAATTCAATACCTTCTTCATATGGGATAACACCCAAAATTTCACTCATTTAATTTTATAATTGCCAACATAAAATTTTGCAGAATATTAATGACAGTTCAATTGGCCACGAATAGTTGCACCAGGTTTTCTCAATTTTATTATATTCAGAAAAAACAACATTAGGCTTTTTTCTTTAAAAAAACATTATTCTTTTATGGGTTTTATGTGGCATTTAAAATTTTATATATGTGTTATATAACTGGTCTAATTTTGCAGCATTTTATGTATAAATTTTGTCACGTTTCTTCACGTCCGATGTCCCATTATTATCATAAACAAATAATTGTTGATTTTTTTTAAAAGTTGTGTTATGTTTTATTGATTTGTCGTCAAAGCCGAACACAAAAACCTATATCTATAACATCACATTGCTTCTGATTAATAATTGCACGATGATATGGTTTTTCAATGCACTATGAATGATGACCGTATAACATATGTTGACATATAATATATTATATTTTTCGCGTGTGCAACATCACCAGTAATAATAAGGGTATAAAATATATTTGGTCTCTATAATCATTAATTTATATATATATTTTTTAAAATTGAGATGGAGGTTAGGTTTTCGTGTGCATTTTAAAACGAAACTTTGTCGCCTAACTTTTACAAAGTACGTAAAATGTTTTTTCTTCCTTAGTAATTGGTTAATATTATAATTAAGCACAAAATAAGTTATAAAAAAGTATTATATATATATTAAATTAAAAAAATTAAAAGCATAACAACCTACCAAAAATCAAGAGTTGAAGAATCGACCGACAGTTTTGATCAAAAATGGAAACATCTATGTGTTTGGTATAATACCAACAAAAAAAAATTGAATGCAATTAATGTATTTAAAAATTATATATTCAATCACTTTTATTATTAATTAATGCATGCGTTTCGTTCACCTCCCACATTTGATCAATCACTGTTTCGCCCTTGTGAGATTATATTGTTTCAGTTAATGATTTGTTCATTGCACACTGCGTGCAAAATTGTTTAGGCAGCAAGTTATTACATGGAAATAATTAAACAGTTCATTATTAGCTCAACGTACACATAATTGTTGGCAAGTGTCCAAATAATAAATGATTTTGTTTTTTTTTTAAAAAAAAGCTTAAAATGAATGGTAACATGGATCGGGAAGAAAACCAAATGACTTTCGTGTTCGTTGACTCCTTTTTTATCACTGAAAAGAGATATATTGTACGAAACTCACCTGTTAAGATTAGAGATTCCTCTGTGAGATTCCATGGTGTCATGAAAAACCAAATTGTCATTCCATGTGCATTTCAGACATATGCAGCATGCAAATGGGAATAAAGTGCATGCCATTCTTCTTTCTCCATTATTATCATTGTTTATCTCAACACAAACCTATTTTTTAACGACAAAAACTCTCGACGATCGATTTTGTGATATGGATCTCCTATTTGGTTCGCCCATGAAAAAATATAAATTTTTATGGTAAATATGAGCAGTGTTGATCCGTCTCATGGATAACTCAAAATTAAAGAGACTACTCTTTTTTATTAAAATGTACATATTATTTTTATATTTAAAAAAGTCAACTTTTTTGATAAAAAAAAGAAAAGAAAAGAAGAAGTCATGCAATTCGTTTACTTGCTTTATGTAGTACTAATTAAATAGCAAGCAAAAAAAAAAAAATTAAACAGATCAAAATGAAGGAAACTTGAAATTCTAAAATGAGCACCCCCTTTTTATGGGCTCTGAACTTGGGCAGGGCCCAGCTTGATTCTTAAATAAATAATTAAGCATAAGGCTACAATGTTGTTAATTGTATTGAATTTCTTCGCTTTGACTCTGTTTTGTCTTCTTAGGAAATTGAGGCCCAAAGCCCAAATATTTCAATATATTAATAATCAGCCCATCTACCAACAGACATTATACAGCTGAATGTTTTCGTAATATTATTTTTTATATTCACTGCGCCATAAAAAATAAATAAAATATTACAAAAATGTCAGGAACCCCGAATCCAATTCTCCGAACCCAAGTTCTAGAGTTGCCCCAAACTCCTCCACCCTCCGCCGCCACAATGACCGAAATTGAGCCTCAATCCGACACCACCACAACCTCCGGCATGAAGTACAACAATGCGTCCTTCAGCATTTGGCCACCGACTGAGCGCACTCGCGTCGCCGTGAGGAACCGCCTGATCGAGACCCTGACGAACCCCTCCATCCTTTTCAAGCGCTACGGCACCATTCCACTCGATGAGGCAGTTGAGGTAGCAAAGCGCCTCGAGGAGGAGGCGTTCGAGACTGTGGGGGCAGAGACGACCGCGGACAACGACGGCATCGAGATTCTTCAGGTTTATTCTAAGGAGATCAGTAAGAGAATGCTGGAAACTGTGAAGGAAAGATCTGGTGAATCAGAGGTTTCGGCGACTCCGCCAGAGAATGAGGCGCCGGTAAAGGTGGTGGAGGAGGATGCTGGCTCCACGACTCCGCCTCGGAGTGAAAAAACCGAGTCTGTTGCTGATGATGACTGAACACGTTCGTCCTATTGGAAAACCAAAAAAAAAAAAAAAACACTAATCTTGTAAGTGAATGAAATCTGCACTGGATGATTTTTCTATGTGGAGTTCTACTCTGCACTACTGTTACGTGGGTCCTTGGTTGCCATTATATTAGTATTGCTACGTCTTGTGGCATTGGCTTCAGCATTTGTTTATTCAAGCTTTCGACTTTTTTTTTTTGGGTTTTGCCTTGCCATGCTAGTATGCTACTAATTTGGTTTGGGTTTGTGAGTTTCTGTGTTCCTGCAATAATAAAGTGTAAAGAGACTTATGCTGCTGGGAAGCATAAGTTATAGAGACATGATAGTTTGCAATTGCACCACCACCATGTGCAACTATTGTATTTTTGTTGTGTTATGGAATCGATGCTGATCATTCAGCTACATCCAACACTTCCCGTGTATTTGTATTAGATATTCGGACGAATATCTTGAAACTTGGTATGGGTCCGACACGCTATATATTTTCACTACAAAAAACATAGAATCACCCCTCCTTAGTGGCTTTTGCTGTAGTGAGCTTAGGTTGTTTTTGGAGCTGGTTTGCATCAGGTCACTGGCCTGGACTGCCTAACCCAAAGCATGTCCAGTTCACAACCACTTCATCTCGTGGACTTGCAAGCTGCAACTTTCCCGAACCTCGTGAGAGTGACCAACATGGTTTTACTCAGTGGATGAGCCTTACCGACATCGAGCTCAACTCTGTTCACATTATTTGCAGTCTAACTGTCCAGAGCTTTCATTTAGGGATTTGATCAAAGTTTGGAGCAAAATGAAAACTTGCAACCTGGAAAGACTCATGTTTAACTTCATTTCTCGGGATACATTTTACCTGTTACTCATGTTTCTACCAATTCTTTGATACGTGAATTTCCTTATTAATATTGTTGATTGTAGTTTTCCTTGAAAAAAGGTCGACCTTCTAGGCTGTTGCAAAAGCCAGTCTTGTGCTTGCGCTCCTCTCCAACTCAGAATCAGGATTGGTGTTCATTTTTACTTGGAAATTGTTATTTTTAATATATGTATATTCTTGAATATCTCGCTGATGAATCGACTACCAGTTTTTCGGGTGTTTTTATTTAAATATTACGAAACTAGATAAATCTACCGAAACATCAAATGATATTTTTTTTTTTGAATAATCATTTGTAATAATATGGGTCTGCTTCTGTTCTAAATATCTTTCCATCTTTTGTATTTCCATTATGACAAAATTTCAAACTTCTTTATACTTTGATAATGATAAATATATTGTTTTAAGTAAAATTTATTACTTCGTGATTTTGAATGTAAATTAAGGTTTAGTAGTAGTGAGTTCAAATGTTCAATATGAAAAGCTGCCGCTAACGTAATCAGAATGTATTTTTTGACCATAAAGTGGCTTCAATTTTGTCTTTTTTTGGAAGCATTAAAATATTGGCATATATAGTTACTCGTTATTTTTCTTTCCAAAAAAAGACAGATCAAATGGTGTTCCTTTGGTTATTCGTCTGTGGTTGGTTAGCATGGCAGTTGAATGGAAAAAAGTGAACGAGGAAAAATGAAAAATCGCTGAAGGTTCTCACTTTATGGCACAATTTTTTATAAGAGTTCAATTTAGAATTTTTGTTAACTTTCAAAATTGTCTTCTGCTTTCTATATGGCCGCGACCATTTTATAAGTAGTTGAAGTAAATTAAGGTTTTCTTGAAATGAATTTTGATTAATATTAGATCAACTAGATGTCTAATTGGATACGAAGGCATTCACATAAAAAAAATATTTAATTACTTACCCTGGTTGTTTAAGAATTAAAAAAATACTAATTTTAATATGTTGAACACAGCATAGGTCCGTGGCCATTTCTTGATTAACTAATACCCTTTTGTCCCCTTAATCGTTGTCAAGTTTTATAATCTTCCATAAGTCAATGCGTGGCGGCACCTAATTTAACCACATGATCCCTTTTCGGATTTGACATTTATTTTAATCAGTCAAATTTTCAATTGTATCACATTCTATATAAACCCAAGCACCACTCTCCGGTATTCTCATCCCGCAAGTCTCATCTCCTTGTTATATATATTTTCACCACACCTCAACTGAAAATCTCCAAGAATTTACAATAAATGGCCAAATCAGGTTTAAAAACTCTCATATTACTCACTTTTCTTATATTAATGATTTCCATATTATCGGTTAATCATGTCGAAGCACGTAATCCAAAAAATTTGATGCATCTAAGCTCCATTGATCCAGAAGTCACGAGGATTTTAGGTGAATTATATGTCGAAGCGATAAAAGCAGGAGGGCCAAGCCATGGCGGAGACGGACATGCTTTCACTCATTCATTAACTTCAGATGGAATCAAGAATTCTGGTCCCAACGCATGAGTTCTTGCCAAGAAACTTAGCTATATAGCTAGCTGGTGCATGCACAATTTTTATTTAGATAATTTTTACGAATGTTTAAAATATCGATTTATGTATACTTAATTCATGTTTTTTACATTGTATGTATATGTATTGTTTGATTCATTATTCTTTGATCGAGGTTGTATCAGTTTAAAAATAAACAATGTCCAATTTATTTAATTATTTGCTTTATCCTTCCTCTTCAAAGTTTGAATAATATTATTTAATTAATTTTTGTTCATTTATAGAGCTTATTATCATTTGTACTCGACAAAAAAACGGAAACAATAAGAAGCAGATTGTTAGGGAACAGTTTGTGCTGAATTAAAATTAAAATGACATTAATTTTATATAATTTAATTGTGCATTTCGATAGTGCTTGTGCCTTTATCAAATTTTATTTATAAATTTTTTACTGATATGTTATTATTCTGAAAATAAATTAATATTGGTTTGTTTATTTACTTTAATACTTGACATAAAATTTATTTGTTTATTCTGGAAAACGTGGTCTATTCAAGTTTAATGTAGCAGATATTGTTCATCGTGCATAATAAATACCAAACTTTAATACAGATTTTTTTTTTTATTTTTTTAAAGAGTAAAAACACTTCATATAAATTAAAGGTCTATTCAAAATCCCGTAAAAACTATTTTGATCACCGTAAGAAAAATAAAAAAAATGACGTCAAGTGATCCCAATACAAGAACTGTTCCCGCCGTCGCCGCCGCTGCCGCCGTCAAAGCGGCCAAGAAGAAGCCCGCTAAGGCCGTAGCCGCTGATTCAAGCCCTTTTCTGGTTGGTGAAAAAGTCCTTGGTTTTCATGGCTCCTGCCTATACGACGCCAAGGTACGATTAACTCTCGTCACTGTCTGACTGAAAACCTACTTCTATTTCAATGTCAAGACTCTATTTTTAAGTGCATTTCCTATTGTACGCGCTTCCGGTGATTATTTTGATGGGAAATTATAATTTATCGCGGTTATTTTTGAAATTATTGATGCATTAATTCCTTAGTACAGCTATGAGATCACCTTTAATTTTGGTTTTGTTTGTGGAGGCAAGATCGAAAAGGTTGAGATGAATAAAGATGGATGGATGCACCTTGTTCATTATCGAGTAAGTACAGCTATTATCTAATGCACTCTTGCCTATAGTGACCGTTGGTGTTGCATTCTGACTATGGGGTGTTATTAGTTATCAATAGCTTGTATTATTGTTTCCTGATGGCTTTTGTTTTTGTTTTTTTTAAATTTTTGCAGGGGTGGAATAAAACGTGAGTGCATAACATCTTCTCTGAAAATCATATACCTTGAATTTTTTTTCTGGCCTAAGAATTTAGGGATTTTTAATTTTCAACAGGTAATTTTTTGGATTATGTTTCAACTTAAAGATTCATTCAAACTTTGGAGGGTTCTAATTATTAGTTATTCATGAGAAGAAAACAGACCCTCCTACATTTCCTGTTATGATATATATGCTTCGACAAATTATCTCATTTTTCTAGATTCTGTTTGAGCTAGTATTCTCCTTTCCTTGAAGATATGTCAATTGTTAAGGGGATGGAAATATGGGTATCTTGATTTGCTAGATAAGAACTATGGGAAGAATGGAAATTCTGTTTGAGTTAGTATTCTCTTAGTTTGATTTGGTGATAAGAACTATGGGAAGCACTATTTCTGATTTGCCTTTGAACAGGTGGGATGAATGGTTGGGCATTGATCGCCTGTTGAAACTTACAGATGAGAATGTTCAAAGGCAAAAGGAGCTTAAAGAGAAGCTTGTTGCTGGAGAGAAGAATGCGAAGCTTGGGAACCCATCACGTGATAACCCTAGACGTTCCACGGGTTAGAGTTTTTACATCTCGATTTCATGATTATTAATTTTTTCTTAGCAGTTTGCAATTTTCATCAGCATCATACAAGACCATGGCCAAAACTTGGTTGGGTAAACTCATGGATATTTCATATTTGGTGTGCCCTGACTTTGAATCTAGCTCACATTTATGTACCTTGAATACCTATATCTTCTGAATGTATTTTCTTTCATGGCCGATGGTGCACCACCTTGTCCATCCTGCAAGGACAGTGGAAAGTGCTCTGGTTGAAAGGTCCCTTTCACTTCTCCCAATCCTTTTCTCCTGGAAGTAACAGATGCGCCTCTCATGATAAATTTATAAATTTTACCCTGCGAAAGATTTCCTACCTCTCTCTATGCACTGCTCTAGACATTCTTGCCAGTTGCCAAATACAGAATCACGCCAAGCCCGGCCTCATGTTTCGAGATTTTTCCCCTAATTCACAGTGGATTTTCATGGTTAAAATTCAATTCCTTATGTTCTGCATATTTCAAGAAATCACTGCTGAACTGGAATCTGGACTGCAATGTCAACACAGGTGTGAGATGCAAGAAACGGAAGCGTGAATCCATTGATGAGGTATATCTCTTGGGCAGTAGTTTTTTCAAAGTTTGGCCAATATGTAGGTTTCAACTTTTGTTTTTTTACCATTAGTATTCATTGTAGGAGATTCCATGTAATTAGTGGTAGGAGCCTTACAATTTTTGAAATGGATATTGCTTCATTCCTGCCTTGTTTCTTTGCTTGCTCTCCCTGCTCGACAAATTATGTTTGCTTCCTTTATACTTTCTCGAATGAATTTCTCGTCTGTGAGTTAAGGCCATGGACTTCTATAGTTCTATGCTACAATTTCTTGCAGGATGATAGAGTTGTCCGTTCGGAAAAGGTTGTGAACATCCAAATTCCTCTGCCATTAAGGAAACAACTCGTAAATGACAATGAATGCATAACTCAGCTCAACCAGGTAAGCCATGAACGAGAAAGTTCAACTTGAGGACATCATTTCTCATTGGTAGGCATGAAAAATCATTGATGATTAATTGAAATATCATCCCCTAACATTTTCCATGCAGCTTGTTAAACTTCCTCGGTCTCCTAATGTACACGAGATATTGAACAAGTATCATGACTGCGAGGTTAAAAAGGAGTGCAAGTAAGTCTATTTTATGTAGTTATTTTCCTTCTTTTTTTTCTGTTGATTTTTCGTTCATGTATATTTTTGTCTTTAGCTCCTTTTCAGATTCCTATAGGAAGCTGGTTGGTAAGTTGTATCTTTGCCTCAATTCTAGAATCAATTTCATGAGTAGGTGTTTGGAAAATTGGAATGTTTATTAAAACATATAAGTTTGGTATGTAATTCAACTCAGTGCATGTAATTCTTAATGGTTACTTTTATTATTTTTGGTGAGTGAAGGACAGTTGATACAGTTGCAGAGATTGTCAAGGGGCTGCGTGACTACTTTGACAAAGCTTTGCCGAGTGTGCTTCTCTATAAAAATGAACGCCAACAATACAAAGAAGTGATTGTGGATAATATCTCTCCTTCGAGTGTGTATGGAGCCGAACATTTATTAAGACTCTTTGGTACAACAAAGCTTATATCTGTCGAAAATTATGAATTTTCCTACTGCTATGACATGATGACCTTATCTTATCGATACCAAAAACACATGATTTCTAGTCATTGGTATAGATTCGGTTTTGTTCATTATTCAGAACTTGAAATGTATCTAAATTTGGGGACTATGCTTCAAATGATATCGATATTTAAGCTCTTTTTTTTCCCCTTCAATCCAGTTAAATTGCCAGAGATGCTCACCGACCTTCGTATTCAAATGGAGACGCTGACTCAACTACGTCAAATATCACAGGACTTACTCAGGTGTTGTAATTTCTTTTTCTTGTATTGTATGGTATCATTTATGTACACTGTGCATAGGACTCGTTAATCCCCATTTGATAGCAGTTACAGTGAGATTGGTACTATATTGTGAATGATAAACGACCCTGATAATTTTAACCACGTAGGGACTGTTGAATGGTATTTTTTGTGTACTGTTACATGTTGCTCATGTCAAGTGTCCTGTGTCCATTAGAAGCTTGACCGACGCATGGGCGAGACCTTAGATTAACAACAAGGGTTGTTTGAAGAAAGATTTATAAGCGCCTCAAGCTGGAGAAATTTTTATTTCCATTAGATCACATTTGTATGGAATGATTTGTACTTGAGAGAATGAATTGGTAGATAATGACAAATGCCTCTATTTTGGAAGGATTGGAAAATTCTATGCCATGCTTGATATATTATAAACAATAAAATGGTGGAATTTGAAATTCGTTGAAATCAAAAGTATCCAAACCAGCTAATTGGTTTTAGAGCATCTGTTTGGAATTATTTGATCTTTAGTGCTTCAATCCAAATTCGAAAATGGGTAATATATGATAATCCTTTTACACAATTTTATTTTCATCAGTTGTAATTATGTTGAAATGCAGGTTTCTCCAGATGAACCAAGCTACATTTTTCCTCTCGAATTACCAGAAATCCGAGGGCTTAGCCCCCACAGTTAAGGACGAAGATAACTAGGAAACGCTAGCGACCTCAATTTAGGCTAGTAAGGATGAATGCTGCTGAATGCATTGTATTTTTATCTGAAATCCTATGGTTTTTCTTTTCGCAAGTAGAAAAGATTTCACTATCACTCCATTGGCTTGCAAGATATTCAACATAAAATGAAAATATGGAGTTGCTTTACACATGTTAAGCAAATAATGCTGGTTACATTACTATATTCAATATATGTTGGCTGCATAATGCATACAAATAACCATGCAATGGTTTATGCTACGCATAGGCTATTCCAGGATAGATAAAATTTAAATTTTAGAGGATGATGTATTTAATTCAAATATAATAATATATCCGTACAATATTTTTGGCATGAAAAATTATTATAGTTAAATTTAATGATTTTATTGAAAGTACACAAAATCATACACAAAAATAGATTTATCGGAATAAGTAGATTATATCTGCTTAATTAATTTATTCAAATCGTAATTTCTCAAGCTCCGGTAACTAATTTTGATTTATTTCCATTTTATTAATTATAATGTTTTGTTTAGGTCGATTTCTTTTTTCTTTTTTAACAAAACATGCCATATGAAATCTATACTTATGCAGTTATGCATCGTTTTCAATTTTGTTTTACGCTCGCATATATCGAGTGGAATATTAATGAATATAATAGTTGTTGCAATTGCTTTGCTTCCAAACATTTTTTAAATCCCATGGACAAGTAAATATAATTGGACTAGGAATTATAATACAAACAATATGTTCTGCCAGCTTATTTTATCGTTACTTTTATCTTACTCTAGTTCGGCAACAACCGAAAATGAAAACACTTCTTCATCATCTAAGAGCATTTTCATATTAGCCGGACAAAGCAACATGTCCGGTAGAGGAGTTGTGATCAATGGCACCTGGGACAGATTCGTTTTTCAGCATAAAATTTTGAAATTTCGTGCATTTATTTTAATTTAACAAAAATATTAGACTTTAAAATAACGTAGGTAAATGGTAAAATTGACTTTATAAATTGATTATGTATCAATTAAACCATTTTCAATAGTTTAAAAATCAATGTTATCCCAATCCATCCATCCTACTGCTCGACGCAGGCCTGGAATGGGAAGAAGCCATAGAGCCACTCCATTATGATATAGATGTCACCAAGGTTTGCGGGATAGGGCCTGGAATGGCATTTGCCAACTCGATCTTGGAGAGGGATTCGAGCATGGGGACGATAGGTCTGGTCCCTTGTGCAGTCGGGGGCACGAATGGAGCCGTGGAAGCGGACATGGTCAGACGGGCTGAGGCGGCAGGAAAGGATTTGGGGATTCTATGGTACCAAGGTGAGAGTGATACTTTTGAGTAAAGAAGATGCTATGCTGTATAAGACCAGGTTGGAAAAGTTTTTTACCGATGTGCGGTCTGATTTGCAGTCACCTAGTCTGCCAATAGTACAGGTATCATATTCATTCTAATTACACATTTATCTTGGGCCGAGATAATGTTTGCAAAAGCTTTTAAGAGGTAACTCTCAGCTTTTTTTTAATAAGATTTCACGTAAATAATTTGGATACTTTTGAATATAGGTAGCGATTGCATCAGGGATGGGACAATACGTAGATATAATAAGAAAAGCTCAGTTAGAGAACACACTCCCGAGCGTAGCAAGCGTGGATGCCAAGGGATTGAAGCTGGAACCCGACGGGCTGCATCTCAGTACATCCGCGCAAGTTCAACTCCGAGAAATGAGCATTTTTACGGATCGTCGGATCTCCTCCTGCCCATAGCAGTTCCCGTGAGAAATCTCCTAATTTCTTTTTCAGATGAATCATTTTTCTTTATAAAATTTTGAAATTTAATGAATTTTATTTAAGGTGAAGACTAGAGAGAGAGGAAACCATTATAGATTTTGCGTCAATTATTAATCTGTCGTTGTTATTATTTTTTTTAAAAAATATTTATATAATTCATAACAGAATATTCAAATCTCATCGGTTATAAAGCTAGTTAGCTTAATCTAGCTAATTACGAGTCTATGCAATTAGTTAAGGGTACTTAACCAAGTTTAGCTAGCCTTAGGCCCTTAGCTCGGTTGCATGTGAGATTATGATTATTTTATCTGCCTTACATGGGAATATAGTGGGGGAAAAGTACCAATTGCTACAGAAATTCCAATCATTGAGAAATATTTTAATGTTTGATTAAAATACCATAAAATAATAATGGTTCGGCGGGAGTTGGAAAATTTAACTTCGGCAGGTAAATGTACTTACTTCATTGATAATTCCCACGAAGTAAAGAGACAAACATTGTGGGCCATAACCTGCTGCTCCCTGGATTCAGCATAACTATATCAAATATTATGATTAAGTCATATAAAAAAATCGGAACAAAATAAAGAGAGAGAATTCCTTTTTCAATGTTTTGTTTAGTATGCTTGGAACGAAAGCAAAGCTAATTCCGCAAAATCTTCAAATTTAATTTAGGCCAACGCTGCTAGTATTGGCTTTTCTCTTCTGGCTTTGTGGATTTTAAAAATAACATTTTGGAATTTATAAACTAATAGTTAAATTAATGAACCAAAATATAATATGAATATAGCTTTAAGCTAAGGATGCTAGCTAATTATTCAAGTTACAAGTTACACTTTATATAGTGGAATGATATGATCCGTTTACTAAAGATTATAAGTAATCCATTTTAATTCTGTCTTTTTAAAAATAAAAAAAAAATCCGTCTTTTAATTCGGCCCCGATCTCGACACGACAACAAATTGATCACATTTTTCATCACTTCCATATACTAGATTTACTTAGTAAGAAATGCTTGCATTAACTATACTTTAATTTCCATGTATTACTCTCGATAAGACAATAGCACTTTACTATAGGTGAAAAATATAATGTAAAAAACGTGCAGTTCGTTGTTATAAGTGAGACAGAATGTTCATATTCGTTAGTGTCATAATTCTTGTCACAAAAAAAATGATGAAATGTTCATTCAACAGGATCTTGCTTCTAGTAATGCTGCTAATTCTTGTGGGAGGTTACCTCCAATTCACCAATTTTTTCGAAGGAAAACTCTACCTTCAAATAGCCATGAATATTCAATTTGTTAGGGAAAAATTGTACCCCAAAAACATAGATTATAATGAAAAGAACATATTCATATTAGCGGGCCAAAGCAATATGGTGGGTCGAGGCGGTGTTTCCGAGAAAGGTTGGGATAGATATATCCCACTGGAATGCCAACCAAACCGGAAAATTCTCCGCTTAAACGCGAGAAACGAGTTGGAAGTGGCCAAGGATCCTCTTCACCAAGGACTCGACAATAAAATATGTGGGGTTGGTCCAGGGATGGCGTTTGCTAATAGAATCCTGGAGGTGGACCCGAATTTCGGCACCATTATTTTGGTCCCTTGTGCTCTAGGAGGGACCAAGATTACGGATTGGTCGAGCTTTAACAGCACGTTAAGGCAACGCTTGGTGTCGAGGACTAATGAAGCTGTTAGGTTTGGTGGAAAACTTAGGGCGATTTTGTGGTACCAAGGGGAGTCCGAAACGAGACATATTCACGATGCCACGTTTACTTTTCCACGGGAGTCCAAGAGATTTCTATCCCAATTGTACGAGGATTTGAACGATCCAGATGATGTTCCTTTCATTCAGGTACATGTTCATTGATTGGCAAATATGCCCTAAATAAATATCTTCATTTTTTTTTTTTTTTTCGTGATATTATATATTGGTTTGAAGGTTGCATTAGCATCGGGGCAAGGTGAGAAGGAATTCATTGAGAAGGTTAGAGCAACACAATTAGCAATGGAGGATGTGATCACTGTTGATGCCATGGGGCTTCCCCTAGGCCTAGCCGGAATTCACCTAACGACCCCGGCTCAAGTTCGTCTCGGAAATATGATGGCCGATGCATTCCTTGAGGCTCGAAACACTCGATTCCGATCAAAACGTTTTAAGATAAAAGATGACAATAATCAAATGAAAAGATAGTACAAAAGCATTTTACGTGCGTTCTATTCTGTGAATAACTTTTAATGTTCCTTTTGTTATCTAGAAAAATATTATTGTGATTTAATACTATCCAAATATATTCTTATAGTTATAGATTAGTACTTTATTGGACAATTATTATGTTCTCCCTAAAATATTTGGCATAATATTTATCACATTTTTAATGACAAATTAGCTTGCTAGCTATAATTAATCTTATAAGATGTGGGACACATTACTCTAGTTCATGTTATTAATTAAACGCAAGATTTTGGCAAAAAAAAAAAAGAAAGAAAAGAGAAAGAAAATTACTTAAAAAGCAAGATTTGATAATAAATGTAAAGTCAAATTTTAAAAAGTAACCACAAGATATATAGTAAACGTAGTGCTATTGTAAATGGACATGGTAAAGAGAAGCGGAATATAAAATCACCAAATTTTCCATCATCAATATATTTATTGATGCTAATATAATGTAAGTAATCCACAAACACCATTATATTATGACAATATTATATAGTAGCCACTAAAAAAGCAAACCCCAACATTAATACATGCATATATCTACTAGCCTACCAAATACCAACTTCCATGAACCCATTTTCAGTGGCGAATCCCCTAAACATCCCCACCGAATTAAACCCACAAGCAACTTCCCCGTTACTAGACACCGCAATCAGACCAGCCTTTCCCTCGTCTAGCCTCTTCTTTATAACATAATCCACCGCCTCCTGGAGGCTCAGCTCCTTATACTCCATCAGCGCCGCCACGTCACGAGCCAGGGTACCACGAATGATCGCCTCACCTTCACCCGTGCACGAGACGCCGCACAGCTCACATGCATAGGTGCCCGCCCCGATCAAGGGCGAATCACCAATCCGGCCGGACATTTTGTTCATCAGTCCACCCGTGGAGGTGGCAGCCGCGCACCCGCCTTGGCAATCCACCACAACACATCCGACCGTCTCGGGGGCGTATATGCTGATCGGAAGTCCGTTCATTGTTAGGGGCGGATTGTCCACCACGGCCCTGCAGGATTCCGACCCAATTGTGGGAATCCTATAATCGAACTGTCACACGAATATAATAGCATTAGCTAGCTACTTGATGAAATCAAATCAATCAACACGTACAAGAATTGAATTTTCTTGTTTCGACATATGTTCGTTAAGGGAAAAAGAATGGTATGATTAATTATTTGTTGTGTTGGTGTGACATGACCGATTTAGGTAAAGATAAATCGCTAAGTGTTTAGATATTAAAAAAAAATGGTAGACCTTACTTAATTCATCTAGGGTATTTGTTGCTGATTTTTATTCTTATTTGTAATCTTTGGACACACACGTACGATGTTACTACTTACCATGATTGTGTTGGCTTCTTTTGCCAATTTGAGCATGCCAACGTTGTCTTCCGTGATAAAGTAGTCATTGTCCAACATTTCCACACCCTACCAAAAACAATAAAATATATCGATTAAAAGAAAAAGCAATAAATATATATATATATATATATATATATATATATATATATATATTTATTAACATTCCACACGTGTTGGAGATAGTCATCGGTGGCTGCTGGGTCTTTATGAATCTTTTACACGTCTAGCGCATGAATTCTGGTCTCAAAAATCAATACCCAAAGTATGTGCCGATTTTGATATGGCATTTTCATTTTTTACAGAAACATAATTGAATTGTATGCTTGAATGAATGAAAAAAGGAGATTAAATTCTGTTTCTGACTTTATATTGTATAATAGAATGTGAAATGAATAAATTTTGGAGGTAAAATGACGGTTATTTTTTTTAGTAACTTGCAGAAATCTCTTGGAAATTAAATTATATTTTAATTACCTGTTGTTTGGCGAAATGTTCAGCGCCAGAGAAAGCAAGATAAGAATGGGGTGACTTGTCCATGACAAGTCGAGCGAGGGAGATGGGATTCTTCACAGTGGTGACGCCCGAAACGGCGCCGCATCGCCTCCCGGACCCGTCCATGATGCTGGCTTCCATCTCCACCGTCCCTTTCTCCGTCAGCGCAGATCCACGGCCCGAGTTGAATAGGGGATCGCTTTCCAGTTCTCGTACCTATTGCACAATTAACACACATGTTATATAAATAAATACTAATACTATCGTACGTGAATCTCCCAAAAGTAATATGTATGTAAAAACTGACGACGAGTTCGACGACATCGATGGCAGGGAGAGAGGAGCGTAGAGCGGAGATTCCGAGATTCAGGCAACGAGTGAGCAGTAGTTTGGCCTGTTCCTGCCGTTCAACGGGGAGATTTGGATCGACACCAGCGCCGCCGTGCACCGCTATAGCCCAACCGCCCATTCTCCCTTCGCCGCCGCTCGCTCTCCACTGCCGTTTGTTTTCTTTTGTTTATGGAAGGCGAGGGTTGGGTTCAAGTGGGATTCTCACTCTGAATATTTATAGGCCGCTTGGAGTTGGAGCCCAACTCCCAACTTTATTCAATTATAATATATAATGTAATTTGAGTTTTATTCTATTTCATTTTAGGCCTTTAATTAATTTGTATTCGCATGAAAATAAATTAATTAATAAAAAAACATTTTTGATCTTTAACTTTAAACAGGTTATTCTGAACACTACTTACTAAAATTCTTATATGCTAATTATTATTATATATTCTCGAGGGTACATGTTAATTTAAAGTTTCGAGTCCATGCCTATTCAAGTTTCGTCGGTTCTGCCAGCAATTTTATTATATTAGTGTAATTTTGTACTTTACTTTAAAAAAATATTTATGACACGTGCATGTGATCAGTAAAAAAAATGATTTTTAAAATTTTAAATTAAATTTATCAATGATAGGAGATAAGAGATATAATGAGAAAAATGTGAAATTTGAGTTGCTAAACAACATGAAAAACTTTACAACATATTTCCCTCAAAAAAAAAAAACTTTACAACATATCAAAAATAAAAAAAATTGGTTAATGTAAAATATTTAAATAATAGTATAGATATTAACGTATTGTTTGGTTCGATGATAAGATTAATAGTATTTGGATAAGTAATATAATGTAATATAAAATAAATAAAAAATAATAGTTAATATAGTATTTGATTTGATTGATAAATTATAGTTTATGTGATTTGATTGATTGAATTTTATATAAAAATGATAAATTACCATTTTGCCATTTTAAAAATAAATAAAATATGAATAATATTATTTATAAAAGTAATATATTAATTTAAATTCAATGATTTGATTGATATAAAATAAATAATTAATAGATAAATAAATAGTATGACGGAAAAAATGAAATATCAGATAGTACAATTTTACAAGTAATATTTTTACTTGTACCAAACAAGTCGAATTTGGAGTCTTGGACATCTTGTTGATCTTGAAATTTTGGAAACTCACACACAATAATATGTGAATGAAATAATTAGTAAATGATGATAATTAGAGTAGGTGGCAGTGGTCCCAGGAATAAAGTAAGTTTAGCGTATGTCTACGTGTGAGGCACAAAATTTCTCGAATAGATCCTCACGGGAATCTGGAGCGGAATCTTTGCTCCGAAAGTGACGGCCCCAAATTCCAATGGGTTCAGCGGGTCCCACTTTAAGTATTTTCGTAATTTCATTCTAATTAAAAACCTTATAGAGTTTTTAGATGTTTAAAAAATAAAAGGAAAAATACTTTTTTTAGTCCAATAACTTTACACATTTTGGGTTTTAATCCATCAACCAATCTATTAAGGATTTCGATCCACTATCTTTTACTTTTCTTTTGTTTTGGTCCATTTTCTATTTTACGGTCACTTTCCGCCGAAAAAATCCTAGTAGGCGGTGGCTGGAGCTTATGTGGCATTAAATTTGGATGACACACTTAAATTTTGGCCACTACATTTCCTAATCATATTTCCCATATTTTTTATTGTATACACGTGCAATTTACCTTCCCTTCAACTCCGATCCCTAACACTTCCCTTCAATATTTGTACCCTAACTTCTCCCCCCTTTTCAACATTGGTAAAGATTCTTACACCAGAAATGAAACTTCGAGACCTACGAGACGTGAATCATCCTCCACCAGATTACGGTATGATGTCATTCTCAGATTTTGTTTTCATCCCCACTAAATCTCATTCATTTAGGGACCACAATGTGGATGATACACTTTTTCAATACCTTTTTATGTAATGGGTTTTCTAAGTACGCTTAATTGCTATTGTGATGCAGACATTAAAAGCAAGGATTTTACCTTGAGTCTTCACTATGGAGGAAAGTTCAACATCGGTGACCAACATCTGTACGTAGGTGGTGCGGTTATTAAATATGATTTTTTTAAATTTGATATGCTCTCTTTAGATCAGTTTAAGAAGGTAGCTGAACATAAAGGTGTTAAGAAACCTACGAGGGCTTTTACAGATGTCGAACATGATGGTTTTAAGTGGATTGAGAATGACACGGGTTTGATTAAGATCTGTGAGGAGAAGATAAAATTTACAAGAGAAATTTATATATACCTTGAGGAGGAGCGCTTATTTTGTCCATATTTACCCATTCAACATTTCCAAGAGAAATGTAAGGAGAAATTTAAGGATGAAATTGGGTTAAATTTGGTAGTAGAGGGTAAGAGTGATAGGTTAGTTAATGATGGTTTGACAGAGGAGTCACAAAAAGATGGTAATGATGATATTTTTACTGATGAATCCAGTGATGAAGACAGTGATTTTAGTGAGAGTTCTGTTGGTGATGATTCAGAAAAAGATGATACACTTTTTGCACAAAATGTGGATGATGGAACTGAGTGGCTTAGAAATGAGTTTGAGTCCGAAAAAATGGGGAAAGAAAAATCTATTGAGAATAATTTGGTTGATAGTGATGATGATGTGACAAATACCAATTTAATGGTTGTCAAAGCTGATACTGACAACTACTCTATTTTCAATCCAATTGAGATATTTGATCCAACATTTGAGTTAGGCTTGTTGTTTGGCACAAAAAAGGAGTTAAGACTTGCAATTCACTCCCATGCAATTAGAACTAAAATAAATTTAAAAATAACTAAAAATGAGAAGACGAGACTAAATGCTAAGTGTGCAAGTCAAGGTTGCGGGTGGAAGCTTCATGCAGTGAAGTTGCATGATGAGTACACCTTTCAGATTATGGTGTACGATCCAGAGCATAGTTGTGCCCCGATTTTTTGTGTGAAAAATTTGAAGTCCACCTGGTTGTCGAAGAAATATGCCAACAAATTCAGATCCGACCCTGAGAGAAAGGCGAGTGGGTTTAAGATTGATGTCATGGAGGAACTACGATGCAAAGTTTCAGATTACCAAGCTTATTTTGCTAAGAAGAAAGTGTTAGAGTAGGTGCCCGTCGAGCCAAATGTGTTGGCCGATGGTCCTTGAGAGAACTCTTTTATGACAATCTTTATTTTAATAATATTTTACATTATTTAATTTGGCACATCTTTATCTTTATACTCATGCTAGCTGCATAGATAAATCCCTTGAATATACAAATATTAGAAAGAATATGAGATGTTCATGTGATGACTATCATGAAACTCATATTTGGAATACTGTATATTCTAAACTGTTCCTAGTCGATTCAGCTGCCATAAAGAAGGATAAAGGTCGCTCGAGCTTGAGACTAGTATTTGCGATGTGAGTACCATGTTTCATTGGTAGGGGACATGGAGATGTCCAAGCATGCAAATAGGTGCTCCTTGTAGAGTGCACTGAACAACCCTCCCTAAAGGACTTTCCAAGTGGTTCTCACTTATCGAGTGGAGAAGTCCTAGTTTATGGTTGTACATCACTAGTCCTTATGACCTGGGACAACATGGAGACTCTATATGCTAGTGCTTCACTTTGACTTGTTTACCGACTCATCTGGGGTCATCATGTGGCAATGTTGGGTGTTGTGACGAAACATATAGGAGTCAATGCATTGTAGTCGGGGATTCACCGCTTACCTACGGGTATGGATATCCTATGTGTTCTCATGCATGCGTAGCTTGAAATATCTGATCAGAGTAGGTGGTAATTAAGAAAGGGGTTTCTTGAATTACACCTTCGATGCAACTACGACATGATACATAGTTATCGATTCAATGACAACTCTCGATAAACCAATGGTTGTCGAATCGGTCGGGATATATGAGTTGAAGGGACCGTACTGTACGCTAACTATAATTGATTGGTTCTTGCAGGCACTATCATTTGATACCTAGGGAGTCATGTAAGCGATGCTGCTAGACGTTTACATGACTGGTTGGGTACTATCAGACTTGAGTTTTCTGACGTTCTTATTATCAATGTGTTGATCAATAAGAATGGAGCTATATAGGATATGCTCATATAAGGGACTTGTTGATCCCGAATCACATGGAGATGTGAACCCACTGCTAGTTGTATCAATGAATCATTGAGGGTCACACAAGTACTAGCTTTCTAGATCCCGTTGAGATTGAAATAAGTTCAATGTGTTGAACTGAAAGAGTGGGTGCCCGGTTAGCCAACTTGTGGCTAAGGGCTTTTATGACTCTATGTAAAACAATCTTTTGTTTAATATAATTTACACTTTTATAATGGCATTGACTTTATCTTTCTTCATAATGTTATATTATGATATACTATTGTTGTTTTGATAAAGACCTTGAATATACTATAGTGTATGTAAGATGTGGTAGCACATGGGGATGACTATCATGAAACACATCTTATAGTCACTGTATATTCTAAACTGTTCTTAGTCAATTGAGCCGTCCGCAAATAAGGATAAGGATCGCTCGAGATTGAGACTAGCATTTGCGATGCCGAGTACCACGTTTCATTGGTATGGAACATAGAGATGTTCAAAGCATGCAAATGGATATTCATATGATGAATGATCGAACTACCCTATTCGGACTTTCCAAGTGGTTATCACTTATCGAGTGGATAAAGTCCGCGGTTTTGGTTGTACACCATTAGTCCTTATTACTTGAAACATCATTGAGACTCTATATGCTAGTACTGTACTTTGACTCGTTTATCGACTCTATTGGGATCATCAGGTGTCGGGATTGGGTACAGTTACGACACATATAGGAGTCGATGCTTTGTTGTCAAGGATTCACCACATACTTGCGAGTGTGGATATCCTATGCGATCTGAGGAGATATTAGTGTGACGAATCTCTGGCCAGAGTACATGATGTGTTTTAGGTTAATGGGTTATCCTAGTAACACATGCGATGTCACTATTTGATCTCCAAGATGTTATGCATAGTTATCGAATCTCGAACGACTCTCGATATACCAATGGTTGTTGATTCGATCGGGATATATGGATGAAGGGACCGTACTGTACGCTAACCAAAATCTACTGGTTCTTGCAGGCACTATCAGTAATACCTAGGGAATCATGGGGCGATGTTGCTAGGCGCTCTTACCATGATTCGATGGGTAAGTCGGAAATTGTTGTTCCGAGTCACAAGGAGTTGTGAGCCCACAGCTAGCTGTATTCCTGAACCATTGAGGGTTACACAAGTAATGGATTACTAAAACCCCGTAGAGATAGTTAAATTTAAAGAGTTAAATTTAATGAAAGAGAAGTTGGACTTCTTAACTAAAGGGAGTGGGATTTCCTAAAATGACATAGGGATGGGCATTTTTGGAAATCACTGAATTCGGATTCAGAAAAATTATCTTGACTCTAAAAGATGCAGAAATGGTTTCTGTGCACATTGGTGAAATCAGTTTATCAATCGGAGTCATGATGAATTTTATATTAATTTCTATAACAACAGGCTTGGCTTGTTGGGCTTAAGTTATGGATTGTGGGCTTTAAGGAGTTAGAGTCCTGATACAATTATAACTAGAAATTATCTATAAATAGGACTGCAGTGTTCGAAAATTTGGTGTGATATTCAGTCTTGAATTTTCGAAAATCAGTCTAGATTATTCAAGAGGATTTTCGAAATCCTCTGTTCCTTTCGGAGAAAATTCGGCTTGTGATTTTTATGAAAAATTACAATCTGAATTAACAGATCATATCTGTTTATTCTCTACGCAAACTTCTGATTGATTTCTAGTGCAGTCAATCAGAGGGTTTTGTTTTCTGTTCGTGGACCTGATTGAAGAAACGTTCGTTCATCAGTTCCAGGGATATACAACAAGAGCAGATTAAATTCTGTTGGTGTCCATAATCTCGCTTCGAGATTTTAAGGTAAAATATTTAATTGTGATTATTTATTTTACTTACATAAATTTAATCGTAAAAGTTTTGATACCCAGATATGGAATCGTTCCATATTAATAAAAATAAATTTTTAAACTTTCGCTGCATCGGGTATCAATTCTAATTGATCTGAACACAGTTTTCCAACATGAACAACTTATAAAGGAGTTCATAAGTAAAATAAATTAGAATTTTGACTTCTAAATTGGAGAATGAATGGAATAAGTAACTTTTAATTTGTGAATGTGTTCCAAGATTAAAAGTTGACTTAAAATAATTAGTTTATGAAAATGATGATTTTCTAAACTATTATTTTGAACTTAGTTAATTAATTCAAATGTTGAATTAATTTAACACTAGTAGACATTTTAATGTACAAATAATTAAACACTATTGAGTCTTGTAGAGCTCAAATAAAATAGTGTTATATAATTATTGTTACTAGTGTACTTGAATGAGTTCAAGTTGAATTTAATTAATTGATTAAACTTAAATGAGTTTAGGTTTAATAATTTAATTAAAATAAGTTCAAATACCATTTAAATATATATATTTATATATGTATATATAAACGTGTATATATATATATGATAAATATATGTGTGTTTGTGATGGAATTTGAAGGGTTGGAAGATGGTTTACAATTTTCCATGCAAGTCTTGAATTTTTCCATGCATGTTTTAATTGTATCCATTAATCTTTGACCATTAATATACTATTATGAATAATATATACACACACAATTCATTCCATTTTGGCATAGTGGTGGCCGAACACTCTCAAGTGTTTTTCCTCCAATTTTTCTTTCATTTTTGTGGAAGAAGAAAAGGAAAATCTCAATGCAAAAATTCTCTAAATATTCTAGTGCATATTTAGAGTGGATCTAGATCGTCTAGTCGTGGACCTAATTCGAACTCTTGAAGTGTTGAATCCATTTTGAGCAAGGTGTGCTCTTGGAAGCTTGTAGATAGTATTTACCGTTTCAAGAGCCTAGTTGATTATCAACTTGGTTGAAGCCATAAATCAATCTTTGAGATTGATAGGTAAAATTCTAAATACCCTATGGTTGTTTGATTTTTGAATACTACACAAGTGCTCGGATCTCTTTTTGTTAAATTTTTAAAATATCCGCTGCGTTTCCGGGCACGAGTTAACCGATCAATTTCAGTGGTATCAGAGCCTAGGTTACTCTTTTGTGTAGTATTTGATGGATATTATATTGAGGTTAATTTCTAACCACATGAGAAAATCAAGATCTATCAATTTTGGGGCTGTTTTTATAAAAAAAAAAATTTCTTTTGATTTTGGGCAGCCTATGGGCTGCCCGAAGGGGTCCTAAGGGCAACCGTGGGCTGCCCCATATTTTATTAAAGAAAAAAAAAATTGGCCGGAATCCGGCGACGGAGTTTCGGTGACGACTATGACTACTTGAGTTTTTCAAAAGGTGTTTTGGAATATCATGTGTCATAGGCCCAAAATTTATAAATATATTATAGTTGATTTTTATGAAAAATTTAAACTTTATAATATGTGATTTTTCTCATAAAATAAATAGTTAAAGTGTGACTTTGATTATTTATAGTAAATTGTGATTTACAAGAAATTCAATTATAAATAAATTAATTTGAAAGTAAACAAAGGTGTTTGTTTATTTTGTTAATTTATTTTATAATTGTGATGGTTAGTGATTGGACCAAGATATATAATATTTGATCAATTGATTATTGAGATAATTAATTGATGGTGTATGATATGAGATATTATGCATGAAGGATGATCAAAAGCCCAAGACCAATTTGTTAGGTGTATGCTAGGATATTTTTGTGTTGAATGGTTGTAATAATTATCAAATTATAAAGTGGGCTTGGTTTATGGCCCGTTCCCACCCCATGAAATGTATTCCTATTTGCCATGGATATTTTAATGTAAAATATTTGATAGCGGAAGTTCAAGATTGGAAGATGGTGGGCCATGATGAATTATGAAGAACCAAGACATGTAAATATTGGAAGCTTATGTAATTGTTGCATTTGCATCCCATGCATTCCCTAGGATTGGACTTAGGCCCGTGTTTGACTCACACGGGCCGAATAGTTTTGGGGCGATTGATCATCCTTGTTGATTTAATATTTGTAATATATGCTTGATATATTATAAATAATGAGTATGTACGTTATTATTTTATAATAACAAATTTGCATGAATCCGGCATACATACGATTAACATGGCGAGTTTTTAAAATTAATTAACGATGAGACCATTTCAAAATTAAAAACCCTTATTTTGAATTAGATTCAAAATTTATATCAAGCCCGAAAAGGGGAATTATAAATTTGTTTATAATTTCCATGTCTTCCATCGACAATGGATGCATGATGAACGCTACCCGTATTCAATGCTCGGCTCATATTATTGGGGGGCTTGAATGCCGGAAAGCTGTGACATCCATTGACATGGTGATGTGAACTACGTGAAACTCCCGTGACTTCGGCTCATATTATTGGGGGAACTCATGGCAACCGTCCATTAAGGTTCGATATCGATGGGTAAGGCTTGACACGTAAAGATGAACGACGTCATATTATTAGGTCCTAATCAAGCGTGAGACAAAAGTTTACGTAAGGGTTGCATGGAGATGCAATTGGAAACTACCTTTTAGGAATTGTGATTGGCTGATTTTATTCGGGATCATGATTGGCTAAATGGACCTTATGTACCTACTGAGAAAAAGAGTTTTCCGTTTTCACTAGAGGGTAGTGATAATGTCAAAACAGTGGGAGTAAAAATTTATAAAGTTAAAGTCCATACTTTATATCTTATTAAATATTTTAAAATAGTCATTGACATTTATCTGTTATTATTTTTCAGTACAAACTTTTTGACAATGTCATCAATTCGCAATCCGCTATCTACAATACTCGACAAACATTTACTGACCGGTCCAAATTACCTTGATTGGCTAAGAAATCTGAAAATCGTCTTGAACTCGGAGAGGATTGCATATACACTTAATGAGTCGCCCCCTGATAAGGCTCCGACTGATTGTAGCCCTGAAGAGCTACAGACTTACAAGGATTGGTGTGACCATGACTTGAAAGCCAAGTGTTATATGCAGGCTTCTATGAATGATGAGCTTCAGCGACGTTTTGAGAGTGCAAAGCATGCTGCTGACATTCATTTGCATCTTAAAGAACTCTTTGGTGAACAAACACGCCCACTTCGACATGCGATTGTCAAGGAGCTAATCACTTTGCGCATGCGAGATGGGGCTTCGGTCCATGAGCATGGCCTGAAGTTGATTGGGCTCGTGGAGAAACTCGTTAGCATGGATCTTGTGCTACCAACTGAGTTGACCACAGACGTGTTGCTCTTGTCACTGCCTAGCTCATTTGATCCTTTTGTGGTGAATTTCAACATGAACAAGTTAGATCCAACCCTTGAGGAGTTGGTTAACATGCTTGTTACGTTTGAATCCACAATCAAGAAAGAGAAGCCGGTTCTTTATGTGGGATCTTCATCTGGTTCAAAGAATAGACCATGTGGGAAGGAAAAGAAGCGTTCTTTCCATGCTCCCAAAAAAGAATGTGCCCTTGAAGAGGCAAGCTCCGAGTCCCGTTGTGGTAGCCACACCAGTTAAGGCTAACAAGACTAATAACGTCTGTCATCATTGCAAGAAACCTGGACATTGGAAGAGTAATTGCAAAGAATATCTTGAACAAAATAGTTCTGGAAAAGGTATGTTCTACATTGAAGTAAACATTTCACTTAACTCTTTTTCTTGGGTATTAGATACCGGATGTGGCTCACATCTCTGTAATGATTTGCAGGTGATGGCAAGAAGTAGGAGACTTAGGGATGGTGAGACCTTCTTGAGGATGGGCAATGGGGCAAGAGTTGCTGCCAAAGCTATTGGAGATGTTTACTTATTGTTGGACAATGATTTTAAGTTATGTTTGAGAGATGTTTTGTTTGTACCAGATTTGGTAAAAAATATTGTTTCCATTTCTATGCTTGATAAAGATGGATATTCTTGTTTATTTGGCAAAGGTGTTTGCAATATTTACCAGAATGAATGTTTAATTGGTACAGGACAATTGGAAAACGATCTCTATAATTTAAAATTGAAGATATTCCTATGTATAATGTCCAAGAGATATCAACAACATCCAAAAGAAAACAAGATACTCTAAATCCAGCACACTTGTGGCATGCTCGATTAGGTCATATATCTTTTAGAAGAATGAACATGCTAGTGGGAGAAGACATGTTTGATATGTCTGATATTAATTCTCTTACTACATGTGAACCCTGTCTAAAAGGAAAGATGACCAAAATTTCCTTTAAGGGCCATGTGGATCGAGCCAAGGGACTGTTGGATTTGATCCATACAGATGTGTGTGGTCCACTTAGCATCACCACTAAGCACGAACATTCTTACTTCATTACCTTTACCGATGACTTCTCTAGGTACGGGTATGTGTATTTTATGAAATACAAATATGAAGCTTTTGAAATATTAAAAGAATTCAGAAATGAAGTGGAAAAACAATTGGGACGAAGCATCAAGGCACTTCGATCGGATCGAGGTGGTGAGTACTTGAGTGGTGAATTCCAAGAGTATCTTAAGGAGAATGTGATTTTCTCGCAGTGGACTCCTCCTGATACACCTCAGTTGAATGGTGTTTCGGAATGTCGTAACCGGACTTTAATGGACATGGTTCAGTCTATGATGGGGTTCACGGAGTTGCCGCCATCCTTTTGGGGATATGCGCTTGATACAGCGGCACTGTTGTTGAACAATGTCCATTCAAAGGCAGTTGATAAGACACCATATGAGATATGGATGGGAAAGCCTCCTAAGTATTCTTATATTAGAATATGGGGGTGCCCTGCTTATGTGAAGCAGACAGTGGGAGATAAATTGGATGCTCGATCCATTTTATGCTACTTCGTGGGATATCCAAGGAATTCGGTTGGATATTATTTCTATCATCCCAAAGAAACGAAGGTGTTTGTATCTAGGAATGCGACCTTCTTGGAAAAGAAATTTCTATTGAATAGAAAATGGGAGATGATAGAACTCGAGGAAGTTCGAGAAACACCCACGATTGTAGAGCCCACACCCGAACAGTCAAGAGAGGAGATACAAGTTCCTAGAAGATCCGAGAGGATCTCGAGACCACCTATGAGGTATGGTCTGCTTCTTGAAGAGAGCTAAGATGAGCCTAACCATGGATGTGATCCAAAGACCTTCAAGGAAGCATTGTCTGATGCCGATTCATCCAAGTAGCTTGAAGCAATGGAATCTGAGATGAATTCCATGTATTCGAACCAAGTGTGGAATCTTGTGGATCCACCTGAAGGAATTGTTCCTATAGGGTTTAAATGGATTTACAAGAGGAAGCTTGGGACGGATGGGAAGGTGGTGAACTTCAAGGCTCGATTGGTAGCAAAAGGTTATACTCAAAGACAATGAGTTGACTTTGAAGAAACTTTTTCTCTAGTCGCAATGTTCAAGTCTATTAGGATAATGCTTGCCATTGCCGCATGGTATGACTATGAAATATGGCAGATGGATGTGAAGACAGCTTTTCTTAATGGGGATATTAAGGAAGAAATTTATATGTCTCAACCTGAAGGGTTAACATCTATCGGAAGTGAGCATAAAGTATGCAAACTTCAGAGATCTATTTATGGTCTCAAACAGGCATCTAGGAGTTGGAACCTCAGATTTGATGGTACAATCAAAGATTTTGGGTTTACTAAGAATCCTGAGGAACTATGTGTGTAGAAGAAGGTCAGTGGGAGTGCTGTGACATTCCTGGTACTTTATGTTGATGACTTTCTACTCATTGGGAATGATATAGGAATGTTGCAATCAACTAAATTATGGTTATCGAGTAAGTTCTCTGAAACGACCCTAACTCTAAGAAAAAATGCATTCTTTAAAATAATTAAACATCTGAGTCAACCCTAGAATTAAAAATATACTGCATAAATAAAATAATTAAAATATGTGCATGCACTAAAACATTTAATAAAATATTCCCATAAACCTCAACCACTAAAAATATAATAAAATGTTTCACATGACATCATGCACGGTGGCTCAGAAGCTGTCACGGTCACGGGGCTACTGCAGCGCTGCTCATACGTCCTCACCACCGGTAGGAGTAACCTGCTCCTCTACGTACTCACCTGCACCATATCAGTGTAGTGAGCCTAGAGGCCCAACATGCATACTAACAAGGGTTCAAAATAATTTAAAACAATTTAATACTAATACATACATATACATGAATGAGCATGCTTAAAAATTTCATAACATAACTTACTTAAATAAACATAAATACATAATACATAACATACATACTTGAGTTGTTGAGCATTTATTTTCTTAACATCGAATGGTCCTATCCGTAAGTGTGACCCATAGTGCGACTGATCAGTCTAAGAAACCATCGTACGAGGCTGGTGGCGAACCACCCATACATAAATGGCAGAAAACTGCCCATACATAAATGGCAGAAACTGCCCATACATAAATGGCCACACTACTTCAATTTCCACCTAAAATATTTTATTTGCTCAACCATAGAAATTAAATCATAGCATAAAAATTGATTTCATGAATGCATGTACTTAAATAAATTGTGTGTCCTTCATATATATTTAATTTAATTTTCTTACTAACATATAAATATTAAAATAACTTAAATGCATAAAAATAATTAAATATATAATCAGGACACATGCAATTTTCTCATGGATGATTCTGGACTGCTGGCCCTACACTCAAGCCCATTAACTTAAATCTGGCCCATTAACATACTTAAGCCCAGTAACTTAAACTTTAAGCCCAATTAATTAATCTAAACCCAATTAAATTAATTAAGCCCATTAAAATTACACTAAGCCCAATAACACTTAAACTGACCCATTGGGCCCAAAAACCCAAAGACTGGCCCATTAACTTTTATGGGCCCAAAAGCCCATAAAATTAATGGACTAACTTAATTAAAATTTTAAAAGTTCAAATAAAATTATTTGGGAGTCCAAATAATTTTATTTTAATTTAGTTGACTCAATAACCCATTAATTCATAAAATATTTTAAAAATAAAAAGACTCGAGCCCGGCCCACCAAACCCAGACCCGGACCCACTTAACCCGACCCACTAACTTACTGACCCGACCCGAGCCCCTGACCCGACCCGGAACATGCCAAAACCCTAGCCCGATCCCCCCTTCCCAAAACTGTTCGGCCACAGTGAGCAGCCACCGAAAATCCCGGCGGCCGCCTTGCTCCGACCATCCACCGGACGGAGGGCCACCCCTAGGACTTAGCTCACATCCAGACCTTTCCAACAAGCCAAGAACCAGCCCAAACCGTCGACTATGGAGTGAGAACGAAGCTCTGCAACCCGGCCCTTCTGCACTGTCGCGCAGACCCGAGCAGCTGCGGGAAAACCATTCGTCCTCGAAGCTCCGACCACGAAAGCCCATGAAACCTTCTGCAAAAACTTAGAAAACTCAAAGGGGGTTCTAACCCAACCGACCTTACCCAAAATAGTGGCCTGAGGAAAAAGATCTCAGCCTTCTTCCCCAGAACCCTAAACCTGCGCGACAGAAGCTTCAGAAAGGAAAGGCTTCGTTTCCTTTCTTCCTTAGCCTCAAGCCCCGACCTGACTCGACCCAAGGGACCTTGATACATGTATCCAACTAAGGAGCAGCAGCCATGATCCATCCATGCAAGAAAACGTGAGTATGAAACCCAAAACAATGCAAGAACAAGGTGCAACATTCAAAATTGAAACTTTCTGAAAAATATTCTTGGAAAATCTGATGTATACACGACCACACATGCATATACTAATATGGAGAAGAAAAGAGAATGAAGAATCATGCCTTTCACCGTAAATATGGATTTAACACGCGTAGGAAGGACTTCAGGACGACGGGGCGACCTTGGGTTGCTTGGAACCTTGAAACCGACCTTCTATGGAGTTCCTAGGGTTGAAGATCGATGAAGAAGAAGATGGGATGAAAGTGACGGCTGATGGGGGAGAAAACAATCGGCTAGAAGGGTTTGGTAGATTAGGGTTGATTTATTTTTGTGTTAAATAGAATATAGGTTAAATAATTAAATAAAAAGGTTTTAAATAATTAATATACGACTTAAACTCTTAATTAAACTTTAGAAATCTGATAACATAAAATAAATCTCGAAATAATAATTTAGGGGAATTTTAAAAATACTAAAAAGTCAATATTTTGACTAATTTTTTGGATAAAAATGACCCCTAAAATTAAATAAAATTAAATACTTAAAATTTTGAGATAATAAAACTCAAAATAATATTTTAAGGCTCCAAAAAGGCTCATAAAATAATTTGGCTAGAAAGTTGTCATCTCGTCCGTCCACGGTCCCGTCTACGCGATTAAATAATAAAAATACTAAAAATCATAAAAATCACTAATTATGGGTTAAATGCTTAGAAATAAATTAAATCATGCATAAATAATTCACATAATTATTTAACCCATAAATCATAAATTTAATTAATTAAATATCCTAATTATGCAGGCGGATTTATGTAATTAAAAATACCGGGTGTTACAATTCTCCCCCCCTTAAATTGAATTTCGTCCTCGAAATTAAAGTACTTACCCGAACAACTCCGGGTAGCGAGTCCTCATATCCTCCTCGGTCTCCCAAGTAGCTTCCTCCTCCGAGTGATTCAGCCACTGGACTCTGACCATCGGTATGACCCGCGTCCTAAGCCTCCGCTCCTCTCTAGCCAAGATCAGCACTGGTCTCTCCTCGTAAACAAGATCTGGTGGCAACTGTAAGGGCTCGAAATCCAATACATGCGACGGATTGGAGACATATCTCCGAAGCATGGATACATGGAAAACGTTGTGCACTGCCGCTAGCCCTAGTGGTAGAGCTAAACGATAGGCCAACGTGCCCACTCGCTCCAAGATCTCGAATGACCCTATGTATCTCGGATTAAGCTTGCCTCTCCGCCCAAAACGCGCTACTCCCTTCATAGGTGACACCTTCAAGAATACGTGATCACCTACCGCGAACTCCAAATCGCGTCGTCTGGCATCCGCATAACTCTTCTGCCGACTCTGCGCTGTCCTCATCCTGTCTCGAATCTGCGTCACAATGTCAGCTGTCTGCTGCACAATCTCTGGACCCAACAAAATCCGCTCACCAACCTCATCCCAATGCACCGGAGATCTGCATCTCCTCCCATACAGTGCTGCATATGGAGCCATACCTATAGACGACTGAAAGCTGTTGTTATAGGTAAACTCCACTAATGGCAGTCTAGTCTCCCAAGATCCTCGAAAATCGATGATACAAGCTCTCAAAAGATCCTCGAGAACCTGGATCACTCTCTCGGACTGACCATCTGTCTGTGGATGAAAAGCTGTACTGAACAAGAGTCTAGTCCCCAAAGCTGTGTGCAGACTCTTCCAAAACGTTGAGGTGAACCTCGGATCTCTGTCTGATACAATAGACACTGGTATGCCATGCAGTCTAACAATCTCTCTGATGTAAAGCTCTGCATACTGTGTCAAAGTGTAAGTAGTCCTTACCGGCAAGAAATGAACTGACTTGGTGAGTCTATCCACAATCACCCAAATCGCTGTACACCCTCTGGTACTCCTCGGTAAGCCAACCACAAAGTCCATCGTAATATTCTCCCACTTCCATTCCGGAATAGGGAGAGGTCTAAGAAGTCCTGCTGGACGCTGATGCTCTGCTTTGACTTGCTGACAAGTCAAGCACTCTGACACCACTCTCCCGATGTCGCTCTTCATCCCAGGCCACCAATACAATAACTGTAAGTCTCGGTACATCTTCGTACTTCCGGGGTGAATGGAGTACGGAGATGCATGAGCCTCTGCTAGAATCTCGGCTCTCAACTGATCAACGTTCGGTACCCACATCCTCCCACGGTACTGAACGATGCCATCCTCCACTGTATACAAGAGACTACTCTGGCCTCATCTCTCTGTCTCCATCGCTGTAGCTCCTCATCAGTGGACTGTCCCTCTCTAATCCGATCTCTCAAAACGGGCTGCACCGTTAACACTGACAAGCTCGGTGCATGGCCGCTCGGATAGCACTCCAACCCAAACCTCTGAATCTCGGTCTGTAGTGGTAACTGTACAGTCAAACATGATACCACTGACGACTTTCGACTCAAAGCATCTGCCACTACATTAGCCTTACCCGGATGGTAGCTAATGTCACAGTCATAGTCCTTAACAAGCTCAAGCCATCTGCGCTGCCTCATGTTCAACTCTTTCTGGGTGAAGAAGTACTTGAGGCTCTTGTGGTCGGTGAAAATCTTGCACTTCTCGCCGTAAAGATAGTGCCTCCAGATTTTCAACGCAAAAACCACTGCTGCAAGCTCCAAATCATGCGTCGGATAGTTCTGCTCATGAATCTTCAACTGTCGCGACGCATAAGCAATGACTCTGCCACTCTGCATAAGTACTGCGCCCAAACCAAACTTAGACGCGTCAGTGTACACCACTAACTCCTCATGTGGCACTGTCATAGCTAACACCGGTGCTGAAGTAAGTGCATCCTTCAGCTGATCAAAGCTCCTCTGACAATCTGGACTCCAACTATACTTCGCGTTCTTCTTGGTCAAGGAAGTCAAGGGTACTGCAATAGAGGAAAAACCCTTGATGAACTTCCTATAGTATCCTGCTAAACCCAAGAAGCTACGAATCTCCGAAGCATTCTTTGGAATCCCCCAATCCCTCACTGCCTGCACCTTGGACTGATCCACTGCAATCCCATCCCTAGAAATAATGTGGCCTAGAAACGCCACCTGCTCCAACCAAAACTCACACTTACTGAACTTTGCAAACAGTCGATGCTCCCTCAAAGTCTGCAAGGCTGTATGCAAATGCTGTGTATGCTCCTCAATGCTTCTCGAGTAGATCAATATGTCATCAATGAATACAATGACAAACTGATCTAGATACGGCTGGAAGACACGATGCATGAGATCCATAAAAACTGCTGGAGCATTGGTCAACCCAAAGGGCATCACCAAGAACTCATAGTGCCCATATCGTGTCCTAAAGGCAGTCTTAGACACGTCTGAATCTCTGACTCTCAGTTGATGGTAACCAGATCGCAGATCGATCTTGGAGAATACCGAAGCTCCCTGCAACTGATCGAATAAATCCTCTATCCTCGGTAGCGGATACTTATTCTTCACTGTGACTCTGTTGAGCTCTCGGTAGTCAATGCACAATCTCATGCTGCCGTCCTTCTTCTTCACAAACAACACTGGAGCTCCCCATGGAGAAAAGCTAGGACGAACAAAGCCCTTCTCCAACAGCTCCTGAATCTGCTCCTTCAACTCTCTCATCTCTGTAGGAGCAAGTCGATACGGTGCCTTAGAGATAGGCACAGTATCCGGCAACAACTCAATACTGAACTCCACCTCCCTCACTGGTGGAACTCCTGCAACATCGTCAGGAAAAACATCTGGATAGTCACGTACCACCTCTATATCTGATAAAGATCTGCTAGAAACGTCTGAGGTAGTGACCACACTAGCAAGAAAACCCTGACATCCATTGCGCAACAGTTTCCTCGCACGAACAAGTGATATCATCTGAGGAATACTGCTAGACTGAGATGCAAAGAAAGTAAACATCTCACCTCCTGCTGGCTTCACTGACACTGTCCTACGTCGGAAATCAATCGAAGCTCCATTAACTGATAGCCAGTCCATACCCAAAATCAAGTCAAACCCAGTCAATGGAAGAACCACTAGATCTGCTCGAATGGAGTGTCCCTGCAACTCCAATGCCAGATCCTTGATGACACTAGTGGTAGTGATAATCTGTCCAGATGGCATGGTAACATCGTAACCACTGTCTACAACCTCCGGTGAAATGCCTATCCGTCTGATAAAATCTCGGGAGATAAACGAATGCGTGGCTCCTGAATCTAGCAACGCAAACGTGGAGTTGCCTCCAACTAGAATTCTCCCTGCACGCAGAAGATTCCCAACAATTCATACCACTATGCTCCCAAGGTTAAAACACTAAAATCCTTAATTCTAATCACAAAGAAACAAAATTCTTATTCTAGCATGCTGATAATTAAACTCATGTAACAGGCATTCAGATATAATCGCAATTAAACAAAAGCAAAGAATTGAAAAAGTTCTAGGGGTTAGGTATACCGGTGATCAAGGAGGTATCTGGGTCTGCCTCCTCAGCCTGCATCACATAAACTCGCCCACTGACATTCTGCCTCTGCGGGCAGTTGGCAATCTGATGCCCTGGCTCCTTGCAACGATAGCAGACTCCTGCTCCCAATAGACACTGCCCGGAATGCATCTTCTGGCACTTCGGACACACTGGATATCTCCCTGGAGTAGGGGCCTCGCCCCTAGTCTGCTGCTGTGGCTTCCCCTGAGGCCTCTGCTGATTCGGGCCCTTAGATGGCCCTGTAGACTGTTTCTTCGCAGGTGGCTGCGAAGATGGTCGCTGATACCCTGTCTGCACAAACTGCCTCTTACCCTGCTGCTCTCTCTGTATCTCCCTCCGTCCCTCCTCGGAACGCAAGGCCCTGCTGACTGCAGACTCATATGTAAAGACGTCTGCCATACGTACGTCATGCCTGATCTCAGCCCTCAAGCCCTCAACAAACTGTCGCAGCTTCTCCTGCGGACTATCAGCAATCATGGGCACAAAATGACAGCCCCTCTCATACTGGCTCACGTACTCCACCACAGATCTGTCCCCCTGACGGAGACTCATGAACTCTCGGATCATGCGACTGCGCACATCCTCAGTGAAATATTTGGCGTAGAAGATACGCCTGAACTCAGCCCACGTCAGTGTAGGTAGATGGACTCCTCTGACTGCACCCTCCCACCAAAGGGCTGCATCGCCTCGCATCATATACGTAGCACAGCTCACCCTGTCGGCGTCTGTGATCCCCATATAGTCGAAAATGGACTCAAGAGAGCGAATCCATCCCTCAGCCACCAACGGATCGGTGGTCCCCACAAACTCCTTAGGCCCCTTCTTCTGGAACCTCTCTGCGACGTCCTCCTCGTGGGACAGTCTGGGACGGGCAGCCTGCTGCTCCAGCAAGGCAGTAATACCCGCCATCATCGTGGCACTGGCCTGCTCCAGTGCTGTCATGGGGTGCTGCTGAGGTGGCGGTGGAGGTGGAGGTGGATGTGGAGGTCTCCCACGTCGATTCACCTGTCTGGGAGGCATTCTGCACCACCACATATTTATTTACGTAAATCGCCTTGCATAACTAAGTGTTTAAAATTTAAGGCTAACTTAAATTATAGAAATTAAATCATACTATAAACATTTAAAACTTACAGACCGGTAGCGTGGATTTCTGAGCTCGCAAAGCAGTAGTGACCCCTCCAAGGACCGTGCTCTGATACCAACTGAAACGACCCTAACTCTATGATAAATAAATATGCGGAAATTTTTTTTTTTTTTTTATATACTACTAAATAAAATATGTACATATATGCCCATACATATATGCACAGGATAAAATATTTAAAATAAATACATGACTAAATAAATAAACAATTAAATACTTAAGAAAAAATGCATTCTTTAAAATAATTAAACATCTGAGTCAACCCTAGAATTAAAAATATACTGCATAAATAAAATAATTAAAATATGTGCATGCACTAAAACATTTAATAAAATATTCCCATAAACCTCAACCACTAAAAATATAATAAAATGTTTCACATGACATCATGCACGGTGACTCAGAAGCTGTCACGGTCACGGGGCTACTGCAGCGCTGCTCATACGTCCTCACCACCGGTAGGAGTAACCTGCTCCTCTACGTACTCACCTGCACCATATCAGTGTAGTGAGCCTAGAGGCCCAACATGCATACTAACAAGGGTTCAAAATAATTTAAAACAATTTAATACTAATACATACATATACATGAATGAGCATGCTTAAAAATTTCATAACATAACTTACTTAAATAAACATAAATACATAATACATAACATACATACTTGAGTTGTTGAGCATTTATTTTCTTAACATCGAATGGTCCTATCCGTAAGTGTGACCCATAGTGCGACTGATCAGTCTAAGAAACCATCGTACGAGGCTGGTGGCGAACCACCCATACATAAATGGCAGAAAAATGCCCATACATAAATGGCAGAAACTGCCCATACATAAATGGCCACACTACTTCAATTTCCACCTAAAATATTTTATTTGCTCAACCATAGAAATTAAATCATAGCATAAAAATTGATTTCATGAATGCATGTACTTAAATAAATTGTGTGTCCTTCATATATATTTAATTTAATTTTCTTACTAACATATAAATATTAAAATAACTTAAATGCATAAAAATAATTAAATATATAATCAGGACACATGCAATTTTCTCATGGATGGTTCTGGACTGCTGGCCCTACACTCAAGCCCATTAACTTAAATCTGGCCCATTAACATACTTAAGCCCAGTAACTTAAACTTTAAGCCCAATTAATTAATCTAAACCCAATTAAATTAATTAAGCCCATTAAAATTACACTAAGCCCAATAACACTTAAACTGGCCCATTGGGCCCAAAAACCCAAAGACTGGCCCATTAAATTTTATGGGCCCAAAAGCCCATAAAATTAATGGACTAACTTAATTAAAATTTTAAAAGTTCAAATAAAATTATTTGGGAGTCCAAATAATTTTATTTTAATTTAGTTGACTCAATAACCCATTAATTCATAAAATATTTTAAAAATAAAAAGACTCGAGCCCGGCCCACCAAACCCGGACCCCGACCCACTAACTTACTGACCCGACCCGAGCCCCTGACCCGACCCGGAACATGCCAAAACCCTAGCCCGATCCCCCCTTCCCAAAACTGTTCGGCCACAGTGAGCAGCCACCGAAAATCCCGGCGGCCGCCTTGCTCCGACCACCCACCGGACGGAGGGCCACCCCTAGGACTTAGCTCACATCCAGACCTTTCCAGCAATCCAAGAACCAGCCCAAACCGTCGACTATGGAGTGAGAACGAAGCTCTGCAACCCGGCCCTTCTGCACTGTCGCGCAGACCCGAGCAGCTGCGGGAAAACCATTCGTCCTCGAAGCTCCGACCACGAAAGCCCATGAAACCTTCTGCAAAAACTTAGAAAACTCAAAGGGGGTTCTAACCCAACCGACCTTACCCAAAATAGTGGCCTGAGGAAAAAGATCTCAGCCTTCTTCCCCAGAACCCTAAACCTGCGCGACAGAAGCTTCAGAAAGGAAAGGCTTCGTTTCCTTTCTTCCTTAGCCTCAAGCCCCGACCTGACTCGACCCAAGGGACCTTGATACATGTATCCAACTAAGGAGCAGCAGCCATGATCCATCCATGCAAGAAAACGTGAGTATGAAACCCAAAACAATGCAAGAACAAGGTGCAACATTCAAAATTGAAACTTTCTGAAAAATATTCTTGGAAAATCTGATGTATACACGACCACACATGCATATACTAATATGGAGAAGAAAAGAGAATGAAGAATCATGCCTTTCACCGTAAATATGGATTTAACACGCGTAGGAAGGACTTCAGGACGACGGGGCGACCTTGGGTTGCTTGGAACCTTGAAACCGACCTTCTATGGAGTTCCTAGGGTTGAAGATCGATGAAGAAGAAGATGGGATGAAAGTGATGGCTGATGGGGGAGAAAACAATCGGCTAGAAGGGTTTGGTAGATTAGGGTTGATTTATTTTTGTGTTAAATAGAATATAGGTTAAATAATTAAATAAAAAGGTTTTAAATAATTAATATACGACTTAAACTCTTAATTAAACTTTAGAAATCTGATAACATAAAATAAATCTCGAAATAATAATTTAGGGAAATTTTAAAAATACTAAAAAGTCAATATTTTGACTAATTTTTTGGATAAAAATGACCCCTAAAATTAAATAAAATTAAATACTTAAAATTTTGAGATAATAAAACTCAAAATAATATTTTAAGGCTCCAAAAAGGCTCATAAAATAATTTGGCTAGAAAGTTGTCATCTCGTCCGTCCACGGTCCCGTCTACGCGATTAAATAATAAAAATACTAAAAATCATAAAAATCACTAATTATGGGTTAAATGCTTAGAAATAAATTAAATCATGCATAAATAATTCACATAATTATTTAACCCATAAATCATAAATTTAATTAATTAAATATCCTAATTATGCAGGCGGATTTATGTAATTAAAAATACCGGGTGTTACATTCTCAATGAAGGATTTGGGTGAAGCGTCTTTTGTATTGGGAATACAAATCTATCGGGATAGATCGAAAAGATTGCTTGGTCTCACCCCAGTCCACATACATTGATACCATCGTGAAGAGGTTCTCGATGGATGAGTCTAAGAGAGGACATCTACCAATGTGTCATGGCGTGTCTCTATCCAAGTCCATGTCTCCCAAGAATGATGCAGAGATAGAGACGATGACACGCATTCCATATGCATCTGCAATTGGTAGTATAATGTATGCGACTACACGTCCTGATGTGGCCTTTGCACTAAGTGTTACAAGTAGATATCAATCGAACCCTGATCTTCCATACTGGAAAGCTGTGAAAGACATTCTCAAGTATTTGAGAAGGACTAAGAATATGTTCTTGGTTTGTCGGGGTGGAGAACTAAAATTGGAAGACTATATCGACTCTAGCTTCCAAAGCGATATTGATGATTCGAAGTCAACTTCCGGTTTTATATTCATGCTCAATGGTGTTGCTGTTTGTTGGAAGAGTTCCAAGCAAAACAGCACTGCGGATTCAACCACTGAGCTAGAATATATTGTTGCATCCGATGCTGCAAAGGAAGCTGTTTGGATTAGGAATTTCGTCCAAGAGTTGGGCGTTATTCCTAATGGAGTTGATTCAGTCCCGGTGTACTGCGGCAACACTGGTGCCGTTGCTCAGGCAAAAGAACCAAGGTTTCATCAGAAATCCAAACATGTACTGAGAAAATACCACATCATCCGGGAAATTATGGAACGAGGAGATGTCTTGTTAGACAGAGTCGCCTCCGCAGATAATGTTGCTGATCCACTAACTAAGCCTTTACCAGGACCATTGTTCGAAAAGCATCGCGAATCAATGGGTTTGAAGAATATGGGTAGTTGGCTCTAGTGCAAGTGGGAGATTGTTAGAGTAGGTGCCCGTCGAGCCAAATGTGTTGGCCGATGGTCCTTGAGAGAACTCTTGTATGACAATCTTTATTTTAATAATATTTTACATTATTTAATTTGGCACATCTTTATCTTTATACCCATGCTAACTACATAGATAAAGCCCTTGAATATACAAATAGTAGAAAGAATATGAGATGGTCATGTGATGACTATCATGAAACTCATATTTGGAATACTGTATATTCTAAACTGTTCCTAGTCGATTCAGCTGCCATAAAGAAGGATAAAGGCCGCTCGAGCTTGAGACTAGTATTTGCGATGTGAGTACCATGTTTCATTGGTAGGGGACATGGAGATGTCCAAGCATGCAAATAGGTGCTCCTTGTAGAGTGCACTGAACAACCCTTCCTAAAGGACTTTCCAAGTGGTTCTCACTTATCGAATGGAGAAGTCCTAGTTTATGGTTGTACACCACTAGTCTTTATGACCCGGGACAACATGGAGACTCTATATGCTAGTGCTTCACTTTGACTTGTTTACCGATTCATCTGGGGTCATCAGGTGGCAATGTTGGGTGTTGTGACGAAACATATAGGAGTCAATGTATTGTAGTCGGGGATTCACAGCTTACCTACAGGTATGGATATCCTATGTGTTCTCATGCATGCGTAGCTTGAAATCTCTGATCAGAGTAGGTGGTAATTAAGAAAGGGGTTTCTTGAAATACACCTTCGATGCAACTACGGCATGACACATAGTTATCGATTCAATGACAACTTTCGATAAACCAATGGTTGTCGAATCGGTCGGGATATATGAGTTGAAGGGACCGTACTGTACGCTAACCATAATTGATTGGTTCTTGCAGGCACTATCATTTGATACCTAGGGAGTCATGTAAGCGATGCTGCTAGACGTTTACATGACTTGTTGGGTACTATCAGACTTGAGTTTTCTGACGTTCTTATTATCAATGTGTTGATCAATAAAAATGGAGCTATATAGGATATGCTCATATAAGGGACTTGTTGATCCCGAATCACATGGAGATGTGAACCCACTGCTAGTTGTATCAGTGAACCATTGAGGGTCACACAAGTACTAGCTTTCTAGATCCCGTTGAGATTGAAATAAGTTCAATGTGTTGAACAACTTATAAAAGAGTTTATAAGTAAAATAAATTAGAAGTTTGACTTCTAAATTGGAGAATGAATGAAATAAGTAACTTTTAATTTGTGAATGTGTTTCAAGATTAAAAGTTGACTTAAAATAATTAGTTTATGAAAATGATGATTTTCTAAACTATTATTTTGAACTTAGTTAATTAATTCAAGTGTTGAATTAATTTAACACTAGTAGACATTTTAATGTACAAATAATTTAACACTATTGAGTCTTGTAGAGCTCAAATAAAATAGTGTTATATAATTATTGTTACTAGTGTACTTGAATGAGTTCAAGTTGAATTTAATTAATTGATTAAACTTAAATGAGTTTAGGTTTAATAATTTAATTAAAATAAGTTCAAATACCATTTAAATATATATATTTATATATGTATATATAAACGTGTATATATATATATATGATAAATATATGTGTGTTTGTGATGGAATTTGAAGGGTTGGAAGATGGTTTACAATTTTCTATGCAAGTCTTGAATTTTTCCATGCATGTTTTAATTGTATCCATTAATCTTTGACCATTAATATATTATTATGAATAATATATACACACACAATTCATTCTATTTTGGCATAGTGGTGGCCGAACACTCTCAAGTGTTTTTCCTTCAATTTTTCTTTCATTTTTGTGGAAGAAGAAAAGGAAAATCTCAATGCAAAAATTCTCTAAATATTATAGTGCATATTTAGAGTGGATCTAGATCGTCTAGTCGTGGACCTAATTCGAAGTCTTGAAGTGTTGAATCCATTTTGAGCAAGGTGTGCTCTTGAAAGCTTGTAGATAGTATCTACCGTTTCAAGAGCCTAGTTGATTATCAACTTGGTTGGAGCCATAAATTAATCTTTGAGATTGATAGGTAAAATTCTAAACACCCTATGGTTGTTTGATTTTTGAATACTACACAAGTGCTCGGATCTCTTTTTGTTAAATTTTTAAAATATCCGCTGCGTTTTCGGGTACGAGTTAACCGATCACCTTCAGAAAGCTGTTGACATGGTTGAAGGGCAAGCTACTGAACAATATTTGTTGCTTTGGGACTTTGCAGAAGAAATAAAAAGAACCAATCCAGGGAGTACGGTGATAGTAGGGGCTGATGACTCTACTGGTGAGCATCGGTTTGACAGGTTATACTTGTGTTTGCAGGCACTGATGATGGGATTTTTGGCAGGTTGTAGGCATTTCATTGGAGTCGATGGATGTCATCTCAAAGGACCTCACGGTGGGGTATTATTGAGTGCTGTAGGTGTAGACCCGAATAATAATATTTTCCCAATTGCTTTTGCTATTGTAAGTAGTGAAACAAAGGACACATGGGATTGGTTTCTTTGTTTGCTTAAGATGGATTTGAAAATTGACAAGGATTATGAATGGACATTCATGTTCGATAAACAAAAAGGATTGATCCAAGCTTGTGATGAAATATTTTCCAATTCAGATCATCTTTATTGTGTTAGACACCTTCATTCCAATTTCAAAAATGCTGGGTTTAGAGGAGACTCATTCAGAAATGCTTTATGGAGTTGTGCCTCGGCTACCACTGTCAATGAATTTAGGAAGAGGATGCTGGAGATTAGGGCAATTGATCAGAATGTTGCGGATTGGTTCAACGACAAGGAGCCACACCAATGGAGCAAATCACACTTTTCTGAAAAATCCAAGTGTGACATTCTACTGAATAATTCTTGTGAATCCTTTAACAGTAGCATACTTGAGGCAAGGAATAAGCAAATCTTGTCTATGTGTGAGTGGATTGTAGAATATCTTATGAAGAGGATGCAAATAAATAGGGATCGGGCTGAAGATTATTGGACTAAAGGTGTATTATGTCCTAAAATCCAGAAACTTGTAGACAAAAACTTCCAATCCATTGGAGATTGTATACCAATTAAGGCGGACAACACTCATTATCGACTTTCTTGCTATGATGGGAACTATTACAGTGTTGACTTGGAGAGAAAAACTTGTGGTTGTAGGAGATGGGAAATAAGTGGAATCCCATGCGTACATGCAATGAGTGCTATTTATGCACAAGATTTGGATCACTATAACTTCGTTGATGACTGCTACAAGCTGGAGACTTATAAGATGGTGTATGCTCATGTTATTATGCCAACAAATGGGAGGAGCGAATGGAAGCCAACAGGTATGACTCCTATATCACCACCAAGCTTTGGGAGGTCTGCTGGGAGGCCGAAAAAAGCCAGAAGAAGGGAAACAGATGAGCCTGCACCACATAAAACAAAGAAAAGAAGAGCTAAGGCTAAAGGTCCAACCAATGGAACTCGAATTAAGAGGCAACAAATGACACTAAGATGCAGAAGATGTGGAGTTTCAGGCCACAACAGACGAACATGCGAGACAGAAATTGAAAAACCGGCTGTAGTTATTACTGAACAAGACAGGAACCAGTGAGCCAGCTCACTCAAGAACACCCGATAAGCCAGATACAATTTCAAAGGCCCCAAAAATTACAGGTTTCCTAATTTATATATCATGGTTTAATTTTAATTACTTAATATATGTTGTGTATAAATTGATCAGTATAATATTTGTGGCAGGTAAGAAACAAATTTGTGGGGGAGAGTTCAAAACAAGCAATGCCCGGACCAATGGTATCAACAGCCCCATCAATGTTTAAGCAGTTCCAAAGTTGTCAAATGCAGACTCAAGGGGTGAATATAAGGGCTCCTGCACCCTTTGTCGGAGGATCTTACATCAAGAATGTTGAGACAAACGTTCCACGCTCCTGCATTACCATTACAGAAGTAATCACTGAAGGAGGGATAAAGTACGCAACAATATCCAGCTTGGCCTCGACAGCAGCTGCAGTTGATATCCAATGGAAAAAAGAGCAGAATCAAAAAGGAAATGAAACTGGAAATTGATGTTTGTGATTGGGCCACCAAAAAACTAGTTGTATTATTTTGGGAGTTGAATAACTTGCTTTTTTTGATTGTAACACAAACTAGTTATGTTGTTTTGGTTGAACTTATAATATTTGGTTGATGTTATTTTGGTTGAACTTGTGAAACTTGGGTTAATGAATGTAAGGGCTCCTTGTTTATATTATTTTAATTGCATTTGAGTTTGGTTGAACTAATGGATATGATCAAGCCTTCGTTAATAAGACCAGCATTACATGCATTGCATAAGCTCCAATCATAGCAGTAAATACGACCAAATCTTTTTTTCAGAAGTTGACATGTAGGGCTTTGTACACTGTTCAAGCTTCCACATTTTGAGTACACATCCAAAAACACTGCCTTTAGATGAACATCATCAGAGCATGCCCTAACCACATGTCCATGGCACTGTCTCATTAAGTGAATTGAAGCCATTTGACCACAGATAAGAAGGATGCTCATAATATTCATGGGATCAGGTCTTAAATCATGACAATGTATGTAAGGCCCGAAAATATTAAATGAATAATTATGGGATTTGAGAATTCAATTCAATATTATGGGCTAATATTGATTTGAGAAGTTATGGATATGATAGATTTAATTTTCGAACCGAAAATATTTAATTTAAGAATTTATGGATTTTGATAATTAAATTCCGAGAATTCTTAAATTAAAAGAATAAATATTCGATTTGAATATTTATGGGATTTAAGATTAAATTTCATGTTTTGGGAATTAACGAAGATTAAATTTGAAGATAAAACCCGATCAGGGACTGATTTGCAAATATCGAAATTGAAGGGCTAAAGTGCAAAAGGCCGGGATTATGGATTTAATCCGAATTTATTTAATTTTAATCCGAGTATATTTAATTTGGGAATATTTAGAGTTTTTATTTAAATTCTAATATTCTTAAATTATTTTGGATTGAAATTGAATTAAAAAGAGGGCCGAGGACTGAATTGCAATTAAGGAAGACTTGAAGGACTAAATTGAAATTTGGCAATACATATCCGATTTTAACTTAAATATATCTGAATGAATACGTGTGTGAAGATGGCCAAATTCAGCAATTTGAAGAACAGAGCTCGAACTCCCTTTCATTTTCTTTAGATTTTGATTTTTCAAATCGCCGTAACTTTTGATCCGATCGTTCGATTTTAATTCCGAAAAATGTTCTGGAATCCTTGCAATGAGGAATTAGATTTGATGTAAGTCTTGAATTATTTCGGTATATTTTGAAGATCGAAATATGGCAGAGATCAAATTTTATGTTCTATGCATGTACTTGAGCTGTTGTATTTTGTGTAGTCGAAATTGAATGGAGGAACGATTATTGTTTGTATTCGTTATGATTTCCAGAAGTGTTTCGACTTATATAGATTATGATTATGCTGGTTTTGATGGCTTGTGAACTGACTTGAAGTTACGTATGAATGGAATTGAAGTTAGATTCGAATTCGATATTTCGTCGGTTACCGATTTTCAATCGCTACGCCGTGGATTTGTGTTTTGAGACCAGTTTGATAGCTGATTATTGAGATGAGATGTTCTTTGAAATGTTATCGATGATATAGCATTTTTATTTCTCAGTTTCAGACTTGTTTTGAAGATTAACGACGCATAACTCCGAATGAGAACCTAAGAAGAAGAAGTGGAAGTTTGAAATGGATTGAATGAAGATGTATTGATGAATTTGACTCGACTATGAAATGAATGAATTGAACGAAGTTTGATGTGAATGTTTGGATGTTGTAGTGCAGATTTGAAGAATTCAGAACAGAAGAAATACGAAGGTAAAAGTGGACTACTACTTGAATGGGATTAAAACTCGAGATGGTTTGTATCGAGTTCCCTAAATCACATACTTATTTGATTACTTTCTCTTATGTGACTTATTGAATGAGTCTATGATATTAATGAATGCTATATTTATGTATATGTTGCATTCATCTTGTGAGACATATCCTTTGATTTTGAAATGAACGGAGTCGTTCGAGTAGACGATTTGAGGAACTATATATGTATGGCCTGGGTGGTTGAGTTAGCCTAGCGTCTGATTTGCATGTATAGTGGCTTCAAAGTCTAGAGAATCAAGATAAGTAGCCCCACCTCGATCGGGAGTGTCGGTGGTTTAGTTACGATATCTTCTTCTCGGGATCCCAACCGACGAAATGAGAGATTTCTTGAGAGAAACCTGTTTTAAATCATGCATTGTATTATATTTCTTATCATGAGTTTGATAATTATAATTTGCTATGCATGTTAGTTGCTTTTACTGGGAAATATATATTTCTTACCGGAGTTATCCGGCTGTTGTCGTGTTTGTATGTGTGCATGGCAACAGGTGATTCAGGAGCAGTTCAAGGACGGGCATGTCGAATCGAGACTTGAGAGATTAGAGTGATGATCCGGTGTAGATGTTAGTTGCTGTCAATCTTTGTTGGTTCAAGAGCATTGATCTTGTAGTTGTTAGACTTGAACTTTTGGTTTAGATATTCTACTACTTTGAGATGTATAACACATGATCATGTTGAGTTTGAGTTTTTGATGTTATCATCTTCTCTTGTACATATTTGGTTTTGTTAGAAGAAGTTAGACATCACAAACCTTCATTTGACAGCAGAAATTCAGATTTTTTAGCAATGAGTCAGAGTGCAGCTCGCTCGAGCGGAGCCTGAGGCTCGCTCGAGCGAGCCAAGGGGTCTTGGACTCGAGAGGCTCTCGCTCGAGCGAGCCACCTTAGTTTTTTTTTAAAAAAAAATTTTTGTTGGCTTTGATGTTTGCCTTTAATTCATGAACATTGAATTATTATTATTTTGATTTGAGAGATTAAGAACCGGGTCGTCACAACAGGTGGTATCAGAGCGTAAGTTTCTTGGATTGAGATAGAAGCTGAGCGGGGTAGATTAAGTCACATGCATTTATAGTATTGCATGATTGTGCATTACTTGATTTGATGATTTGAATAATTGCATGTGAACATGATTTACTCTTGACGTGAAACTACCTGATTTATTGATTTGTAAATTTTCGAATTTCTTATCGATATTGTTATAAGATTTTCCCCGGGTGATGTAAGCACCCATAATTGAATAGAACAGTATTCTTTGGGTGATGTAAGCACCCCGGATTGAACAGAATGATATGGTCAGACTAAATGGAACAGTATTGCTCAGCTGAAAGAAGTATTTCTGATTGAACAAGAACAGAATATCAGCGAATGAATAAAGGTTATTGAAGGTAGAAGTTGGCTTGAAGAACTTGATCAGTTGATCAACTAATGAAGAAATTCTGCCAGAATTGAGGTATATGAGATTGTTGGTAAGTGCTTAGAACAGAATTTTGTTTATAGTTCTTTGCCTCAACAGATAGAAATGATGAGCAGAAGAATATACCAATCAGAAGCAGAGTAATTTGAATATTGAAGAATGCATTACTAGATTTCAAGCCTACTATGATTCTCTGAATTGTAGATGATAATAATGAAGCTCAAGATTGAGTTGTTTAATTAGGAGTTGAATTCGAAGATTATGTCAGAATAAATGTAGACGACTGAAACATTTTATGAAAGACATAGACAGAGCTAAGCGAATTGAAGCTGAATGATGATTTAGAAGAATAAAATTGTAGACATGTAAGAGTATGTGAGATACTCACAACTCTATCTACAATTTTTATTCCAGAACAGATACAAAGTAAATGATACGAAAGTAATTCTTTAACTCTAGCGAATCGAGACGGATTAGTCTGATTCTGAATGCAGAGTATAGTCGAGATTATTACACTCATTGTGGAGAAAGATATCCGAACAAGCAGTGTAAGGACAATTCATACAGATGTGATAGAATCTGTTCAAAGAATAAATTCCAGAAGTATACAGAGGATCAAAATGAAATTGCACCTGAGGATGAAAGGTCAGCTAACAGATTTATTTTGTTTTGACCTGTTTATTATTGGTGCAATAGGTACAGGATAGCTGAAAGCTTATTATATGATCACCTATATCAGAAAAGAGACTTTGTGACTTGAACTGAAAAATGAAACTATTTCTTCGATGAACTGAAACTGAACAAGATATTGTTCATATTGAAATATATGTTTCTGTTGCAATAATCGAATACAGATTAGCAGAGGAATTGATGATAATAAGAGATAAAATTAGATCAGCAAGAACATAAGGTGCATATGAATATGATGATATGATATAAAATCTCGAATTAAGATTCTGTGATTTCGGTTTGATATATGATGCTTGATTATAGAAAGATTCCGAAATCAGTATATTCGATGCACAAGATATGTTCAAGATCTAGGTATTTCAATGAATAGAGATTACATATATTCCAGTAAGATTGTTGACATTAGTTTAAGTTGTGAACTGGAATTCAATAGCGAATTGATGAATTGATGAATTTATGAATTACCGACTTGATGAGATTATGAATTGAATATGAATCTTGAGGTTTAGAAGATAGATGATGATATGAAAATCAGTTATAGTTGAGTCTTTTATTTGATTATGCTGAATCGATTACATCAATTGGATATATGATTTTTGAAATGATTGAATATTGATTGGCTCTCATGGCACATTGCTTTTATTTAGAGCCTGTGTTGATTCACTCATTCTGAGTTGAGTAATGCAAGTGAGTTGTTTTCAATTTGCAGAGTTTGTTATCCAGATGATTTGATTTTAGATGACCTTGATTGAGAGATTTTCTCAATCTTGATTTATTTCTTTTGATTTTGAGAATTATTAATCCTTTGATGGATATTTCAGCGCATTTTAGGATTGTTGGCTCGTAACTGATAGAAGAATTTGAATATGATACAGAGTTTGAGTGACATGACTTGTCAGTATTGTGGAGATAGAAATAGGAATAAAATAGGCAGCCGATGAATTAATTCTAGATTTCTGTGTATTCTGGTTTGAATATTCAGACGCATATATCACCAATCAGAATGATTTTTGATTGGAAGTAAGCCAGAACTGTTCAGACGATGAAAGAAACACAGAAAGTAAACTGAAGCAATGATAATTCAGTAAAAAATGTCAGAGTGAGATAAGAATTGAAGCCTCAGATTAGAATGAATGAATTCTATTATGATTAATTATCTGATTGTGCTTGATATTTCCGAAAATAAATATCAAATTTTGAAGCAAATGCACAACAATGAATTTAAGATTCATCCAATAATTTTTTTATCAGAAGATAAAGCAAACATATGTAATAAAATTAGTACGTTTTTGAAGTTAAACGTATAGAGATTTCTGATGAAGTTAAAAATCGTTGATCAGGTGAGTTTAGTAATAGTTTAGAAACTTAAGAAATTGAAACGAGATTATGATTTGAAAGAATATTTTGCGAAACTACCATGATAAAGCAGTATCGATGAGGTAAACAGGTGGTAGTTATGATCAGATTGATTGAAATTACTGTATACGATGATCTGTCTGTATGATCAAATCACTGAATTGTGATTAGATTCGTTGCAAGATGAACAGAACGCCAAGAAATAATGTTTCAGATTGAAACATTGAGTTTACTATTACATTGGAATACAGATGATCAGAAGATGTTGAGTATTTTTTTTTTTTTTGAGGTAAAGGTACAACATATTATCCTTGAATTGGAAGAATAGTCAGAGAAGATGAATCGAATTTCGAGAATGAACTTTACCTGACATGATATCGATTATCAACAGCTCTGAATACTTTGAAATATGTGAATAACATTTATCTATTCAAATCTGTGAAGAAGTTAGAGATATGATGAAATTACAGGAATGATTAAAATCTATTGTCAGGATTAAGACTTTAGATTTATTCGACAGAATGTGGCATCGATTGATTGACTGATATTCTGAGAGTTGGTTATATGTGATTGCATTATACCGTTCTTCGATTTATGGATTATCTGAGTTGATTTTCCAGATGTTGAGAATATTCTCAGAACTTTAATACCTGATTCGGTATTACTTGACTTGATGTGTTGCCACATGATGATTATAATTCCTGTAACAGCTATGAAGTCGATTTTGAGATAATGCTATGATGATATGATGAAAAGAAATCTGATTTCTTTGTGTTGAAATGATACTATCGAAGTATATGACATCAGACCAGACATGATTTGTCGATATCAGATTAGATTTGATTTGAGGAACACAAAGATGATAAATATGAATCTGTATGAAGCGAGAACAATGAAGACGAATCAGAGTAAGTAATTGAATGATAGATATAATTTTTTAAGCTAAAACTGATTCGTTAAGCGGAAGAGTTATTCTTGAAACATCATTCAATTCAGAATTGAGAAAGAACAGAGTTGTTTTACAGATTCAGAGTAGGAATGGGAATACTGATTGTGAAGTGATGAACAGAATGACAGTGTAGACTTGATATATGTTCTATGCAGAGCATGGAATAATATAGAGAAAGAAACAAGTCAACACAAAAAGCTGAAATTTATTGAATCAGATGTCTGACAGAATTGATGATTTGCTTGAAAGATTTATTCTTTTCAGCTCGATACAATGGGTCCGAATTGTTCCATGTGATTAAAAGAAGAAAGTATCAGTAGATTCTTCTTATGTACTTTAATCCAATGAGATGGATATTGAAAAGATTCTGAGTTAAGTCGATTATTCGACAGATATTATATTGAAGAAAGAAACAGTTCAGAATGAATTCTTTGCAATTAATTCAAGTACAACTGAAGAGATACCAAAAACAAGAGAATTGAAGCAGATTCGAAGAAAGAATCTGATATGAGATGAATAAATGAAATATGAAGTTTCAGAGTTATATGATTGAAGTGAGAATCATTTGAGATAATCATTCAGTCTATCAGATTGAATAGTTCGATTGAATGTGATTTCGAGGACGAAATCATTTCTTAGAGAGGAGGAATTGTAAGGCCCGAAAATATTAAATGAATAATTATGGGATTTGAGAATTCAATTTCATATTATGGGCTAATATTTATTTGAGAAGTTATGGATATGATAGATTTAATTTCCGAACCGAAAATATTTAATTTGAGAATTTATGGATTTTGAGAATTAAATTCCGAGAATTCTTAAATTAAAAGAATAAATATTCGATTTGAATATTTATGGGATTTAAGATTAAATTCCATGTTTCGGGAATTAACGAAGATTAAATTTGAAGATAAAACCCGACCAGGGACTGATTTGCAAATATCGAAGTTGAAGGGCTAAAGTGCAAAAGGCCGGGATTATGGATTTAATCCGAATTTATTTAATTTTAATCCGAGTATATTTAATTTGGGAATATTTAGAGTTTTGATTTAAATTCTAATATTCTTAAATTATTTTGGATTGAAATTGAATTAAAAAGAGGGCCGAGGACTGAATTGCAATTAAGGAAGACTTGAAGGACTAAATTGCAATTTGGAAATACATATCCGATTTTAACTTAAATATATCTGAATGAATAATTGTGTGAAGATGTCCAAATTCAGCAATCTGAAGAACAGAGCTCGAACTCCCTTTCATTTACTTTAGATTTTGATTTTTCAAATCGCCGTAACTTTTGATCCGATCGTCCGATTTTAATTCCGAAAAGTGTTCTGGAATCCTTGCGATGAGGAATTCGATTTGATGTAAGTCTTGAATTATTTCGGTATATTTTGAAGATCGAAATATGGCAGAGATCAGATTTTATGTTCTATGCATGTACTTGAGCTGTTGTATTTTGTGTAGTCGAAATTGAATGGAGGAACGATTGTTGTTTGTATTCGTTATGATTTCCAGAAGTGTTTCGACTTATATAGATTATGATTATGCTGGTTTCGATGGCTTGTGAACTGACTTGAAGTTACGTATGAATGGAATTGAAGTTAGATTCGAATTCGATATTTCGTCGGTTACCGATTTTCAATCGCTACACCATCGATTTGTGTTTTAAGACCAGTTTGATAGCTGATTATTGAGATGAGATGTTCTTTGAAATATTATCGATGATATAGCATTTTTATTTCTCAGTTTCAGACTTGTTTTGAAGATTAACGACGCATAACTCCGAATGAGAACCGAAGAAGAAGAAGTGGAAGTTTGAAATGGATTGAATGAAGATGTATTGATGAATTTGACTCGACTCTGAAATGAATGAATTGAATGAAGTTTGATGTGAATGTTTGGATATTGTAGTGCAGATTTGAAGAATTCAGAACATAAGAAATACGAAGGTAAAAGTGGACTACTACTTGAATGGGATTAAAACTCGAGATGGTTTGTATCGAGTTTTCTAAATCACATACTTATTTGATTACTTGCTCTTATGTGACTTATTGAATGAGTCTATGATATTAATGAATGCTATATTGATGTATATGTTGCATTCATCTTGTGAGACCTATCCTTTGATTTTGAAATGAACGGAGTCGTTCGATTAGACGATTTGAGGAACTATATATGTATGGCCTGGGTGGTTGAGTTAGCCTAGCGTCTGATTTACATGTATAGTGGCTTCAAAGTCTAGAGAAGCAAGATAAGTAGCCCCACCTCGATCGGGAGTGTCGGTGGTTTAGTTACGATATCTTCTTCTCGGGATCCCAACCGACGAAATGAGAGATTTCTTGAGAGAAGCCTGTTTTAAATCATGCATTGTATTTTATTTCTTATCATGAGTTTGATAATTATAATTTGCTATGCATGTTAGTTGCTTTTACTGGGAAATATATATTTCTTACCGGAGTTATCCGGCTGTTGTCATGTTTGTATGTGTGCATGGCAACAGGTGATTCAGGAACAGGGCAAGGACGGGCATGTCGAATCGAGACTTGAGATATTAGAGTGATGATCCGGTGTAGATGTTAGTTGCTGTCAATCTTTGTTGGTTCAAGAGCATTGATCTTGTAGTTGTTAGACTTGAACTTTTGGTCTAAATATTCCACTACTTTGAGATGTATAACACATGATCATGTTGAGTTTGAGTTTTTGATGTTATCATCTTCTCTTGTACATATTTGGTTTTGTTAGAAGAAGTTAGACATCACAAACCTTCATTTGACAGCAGAAATTCAGATTTTTTAGCAGCGAGGCAGAGTGCAGCTCGCTCGAGCGGAGCCTGAGGCTTGCTCGAGCGAGCCAAGGGGTCTTGGACTCGAGAGGCTCTCGCTCGAGCGAGAGGTGAGGCTCGCTCGAGCGAGCCACCTTAGTTTTTTTAAAAAAAAAAAAAAAATTTGTTGGCTTTGATGTTTGCCTTTAATTCATGAACATTGAATTATTATTATTTTGATTTGAGAGATTAAGAACCGGGTCATCACAATGTAGCTCAAGAAACAAATTTAGAGCTTATAAAAAGGATCAACACAAGATGAACACATGTCTTTCGGATAAACACATAACTCATTATCATTTAAGGATCACAAATATGACTTCTATGATGAACGCATGTCTTTCAAGATCAATACAGTAGCAGCAACATTATATCATTTCACAAACATATGTGTTGTAGGATGAACATACAATTCACAGTCAAAACCATGAAGGATGATCTGGAAAAATTTGATAACAATATAGGGCAACATGAAATCAAACAGGTTCTTTCATTTGCATAAACTTAGTCAAAACACAACAATACAACACAATGTCTTTCCAAGGTTTTTCCAACTTCCTTATTCTAAATTAAAACATATTAGCTAGCCGCATTTATGCATCTAAAAGAATTACAAACATAGCTAAAACAACTACAAAACCAAGAAGACACAACGCCAACACAAGATAATTTTTTATTTTTTTGTTCTCCTTGGCCAGCTGCTCACGTTCATCTTCCAAAGTAGATATCTTTCTCTTTAAAGCTAGAATAATTGACATAGCCCTAGAGCACATGGTTGGATCCTCCCAAACAAAAAAAATTGCAGCCCCCATTCTGAAAAATAAAAACCAAGACCCGGAAATGAGAATCAACCAAAAAAAATTCAATGTCATTCTTATATTTACAGAAATGAACATTGGTTCAAATTAGGAAGAAAGATTACCTTCCAGTTCTGGCATCCGTGAAACCTTCTTCCTGGACTGTCAACTGTCCAAGATGTACGCAAATAAGCTCTTTTCCCACAATTACAATGCAAGGAACCACCATTAGAAACAGAAGACATTTTTTTCTTCGAATTGCTATTCTTCAACGATGCTTTCTGGTTTGGAAAACTTTTTCATCTGGGTTCAACTCAAAAAGTAAGAGTGAATTATTGGATAGTGGAGGATTCTGGAGGGAAATGACATGGCAACATAATTTCTCGCTTTTTTTTATTTCTTGATCAAGTGTATACAATAAAATATATGGGAAATATGATTAGGAAATGTAGTGGCCAAAATTTAAGTGTGTCATCCGAATTTAATGTCACATAAGCTCCAGCCACCGCCTACTAGGATTTTTCCGGCAGAAAGTGACCGTAAAATAGAAAATGGACCAAAACAAAAGAAAAGTAAAAGATAGTGGATCGAAATCCTTAATGGATTAGTTGATAGACCAAAACCCAAAATGTGTAAAGTTATTGGACTAAAAAAAGTATTTTCCCAAAATAAAATTTAGAATTTGAAATTAGAATCGGATTTTAAATCCATGAAATTATAATTTTATTTTGGTGTTTGAAAAAAATTTAAAATATATTTTGGAATTTTATAGTATAAATTTTGGATAAATTATATTTTGTAAAAAAAAATTATAAAGAAAACTTAAATTTAAAAGTAAAATATATAAATTTATTATTAAAATTAATTTTTATTATTTTATAAACTCAAATCTCGTGAAATTCGAATAATTTTGTCAAAACTTCACTTAAAGTGATACCTTATGAAATTCCATCAAATATCAATCTCATTTTGAATCTCGTCTTGCCAAACACTAAAACGATATTTTTAATTTTAAATCCCACTAAATCCCGTCTAATTCCACTGATCCTAACATAGTGTTAATTTCTTGAAAATAAAGGGCCTGAGTACTTAGCATATGTATTTATTTGATGGCAAAATTTTTATTTTGTATAAGACTGATCTACTTTTCAAATAAATTTGATGAAATTTTAATTAATTTTATAGAGTTATTTTCAAATTATAATTTTCTTTTGACTTATTCAAACTTATCTTAAACAATATATATCTCATCATTTATTATTATTATTATTATTATTATTATTATTATTATTATTATTATTATTATTATTATTATTATTATTATTATTTATCATACTTTATCGCATTTTTAGAATTTATAAATTACTAAATACCTTTTTATCTTAATATATATTTTTTAATATTTAATTAGTAATGTGAAATTGAAGTGAAAATTAATTAACATAAACAAAATATTACGTATATACATGATGCATGTGCAAGAAGCTCTAGCTAGTAGGCATAAAAAAAATGGCATATGATTAATTAAGTGGATTTCAAGGTGGTATCGATATTAATGTTTTGTTTAAATAACAGCTTTATGTGTAGGTTTTTTGTAAAAATATTGAATAGCTAGACACATTTCATAAGTAAAACGAAAAGTAATATTTTTTTATGTATCGAATTGAGTAGCAAATCTATATAACAAAATTTAGGTTTGATATAGACTCACAATAGTTTTAATCAAGCATTATATATTTAAGTTAATATCCATAAAAACAATGTCGATGAATTCATTTATTTTTCCACCTCAAAAAGAAAAAAAAAACACTGGGAAAAAATGGAAGACGATTCAGAACGCACACGCCCTTTATAATTTCCGAAGGACAGACAAACCTCAGTGCAATGCCTATTCATCCTCAGAATATTAGTCTTAATAATTTCATCACCTTGGAATTGAAAACTAACCTTTTCATGTTCGTATCTCTTGGATTCGTATCTTCAATGGCTTTTTTTTTTCGTATTTCTTGCATTTTCGAACGTGATGCACGTTACATTTGTTTACTTTCAATTTTTATGTATTATTTATCTAAACTATATTAATTTAGACTAAATAAAAACATATCTTCTCTAGAAAATATATTATAAAAGTTGAATAGAGTTGATTCATACGCGACCGCTGCCTCGAGAATTAAATCATCACTTAGCATTAATCAAAATTTTAATTTTTAAAAAAACTGACCTTATTAATCATTATCACATGATAACTTGACAGCCACTGCAGAAGTGCAACGCTGATGAAGAGTACCATTATTTTTATTTTTATAATGGCATATTGAGTATTTACAAAAAAATAAACTAAAAAAAAATGTGTCCAAGCATAAGATGGCTTTGTAAGTTTCATCGCTGAAAAATAAGTTCATAAATAAAACTTTCGAGAAGCATTCGGTCAATTAATTTTGTCTAAAATTTAGGTAGTATTTGTAACTTTTAAAAATAAGTTATTATGGAGATTCTCTTAATAATTTTGTTAAAAAAATCCTCATAATAACTTGTTTTTAAAGGTTGCAAACACTACCTTAAAAACCTAACAAAATTCTACGCCCAATTTTCTTTTCGTGGATTGATTGGGGCATTGAAATGCGTTGTAAGAACGATAATTACAGCAGCAAGGTCATCTATCCAGTTAACGAGATCCTAAGGTAGTATCTAAATATGCATCCAATGACATATATCGATCTCAACACATATGCATAATTAATTAATGCTATAGTGCTGACATGAAAAATTATGAGTCGTTAAATCTCATGTTAAAATAATATCCTTAAGATCGATTAAATTAAACCATTAGGATAATAACCTTAAATTAGGTTGAATTAAACTCATCTACCCATACCCACAGGATGCGAGACATTCGGGTATATGCTTATTTTAATTTATTATTATGGACAATATTTTTCCAATATTCAATTTAGTACCTAACACCAAGGACCTCATATTGAAGGACAAGCCCGTGAGAGTATTGGACCACAACAGATTGGCCCATTTTGTACGGCCCAGCATAGATATCAAATCAAATCCCCCTCTTTTCCCCACGTCGATAATTATGTAGCTTTCGTGTTTCAAGTATTTTACTTTTATATTCATAGTATATTTTTTATTTTTATTTATTAAAAAATTGTATGTTTATTTCTGTTAAATCATAAGTGAAAAACGAAGAATAATTCTTTTTTTAGAGATCAAGAAGAAAATGTCAAACTCAAAGTTATCATAATAATAAGGAAAAATTATTTTTTTGGTCATGTAAGTTTGTCACTTTGCGATTTCAGTCCTTTATATTTTTAGATTTCAGTTTTAGTCTGCTATCTTTATTTTTTGGTAATTTTAGTCTTTTTTCCGACGTAGCGCTGACATTGCACCAATTCAGTGTTGATGTGGAGCTGACGTGTACAGTGCCACGTAAGCATTTTCGAATAAAAATGACCGAAATTGCCAAAAATTAGAACATGCAGAACTAAAACTGAAATGTGAAAACATAGAGAACCAAAATTGCAAAGTGACAAACATACATGACTAAATTTGCTATTTTCCCTAATAATAATAAATGAAAAAATAAAAGAAAAAATAAAAAAGAAGTAAAGGATGATTGTGAGACTTGGTCTTAAATATACCACCTAACCTTGGTAAGTATTTAATATTTTGGTACAATGGAAGACATGTCTGAACCAAAGCTGTCGAAAAAACGACCCGCAAACATTTATTCACAACTCATCCCAAATCACGCTTGAACTGAGTTGAATTTTTCCGAAGCCCCTGGCAAAAGTAAAACAAACCGGGTTAACGAGATGCTATCTTTAAGATACGTAATCATGTATCCGATTGTTCATATTTATCATAATTTTGACATGACGAATCACGAGTCATTAAATATACAATTACGACAATATTTTTAACTCTTAAGATAAGTCGAACTCTGTCAACAAAGAGATCGAGATGGATGGATGCATGGGTTCCCGCCTTGGCTCCCTTATCTTCTTGCTAAAGTGTGGTTACGATCAAATCATTTTTCTCTGGGTCCCTTCCCTTTATTACCTTGGCAGCCTCGAGTTTTGGCCAGCCTTTTATTAATTTGCTATCGATCAGTTATAATTAATTCTTCTGTCCGTTGCAATGGCTCAATTGGGGTTTCTATTTCTAATAATTAAACCCAAAATATTCTTTCGAAAGAGTTGTAAGAAGTCAATTTAACATCTCACGTTCTATTAATTAATCGATCGATACATACATCATTTACGGGAAATACTTTACGTACGTAAAATGAAATTCCAGATATACACAGACAGAAACTGCTCAACGAGCTTTGGCTTATCTTTTCTTGGCCTTTTTAGCAATGAAGACCTCTCATTTTCAAGGTATCATTTTTTACTTGGGAATTGAATACACCTAATTGAAATCATAGAATGTCTCTCTAAATATAATGTTGGGTCCATTTCATTCTTACCAGCATGCCATTAAGAATTCGAGTTGAATGTCCAATTCCTAAGAGGAAATTACATTATTCGGTTCCATCGTCTCATCATCATCGATAAATATATACACGTGATATTTATTATTATTATTATTATTATATTATTATTATTATTATTATTATTATTATATGACCCAATGATGAACATTAATTAGGTAGGATATATTAACGTACAGGGAAAAATTTCAAACGTTTGGTATACAATATTGACTTCTAATATGAACATTCGACCTTCGGAATTAACTAATTCAAGCTACTCTTGGACTCGGTCTTTTCTAGTTATGTATACATAAAACCCATTAAACAATATTGTATGTGTTATTTTCTAGAAAATGATCGATTCTACAAAAACCCTGAATCAAAACTTGTGGTTTTGTAATGACTATTGGAAAAATTTGTTAAAATCCCATGCAACAAGAACGCTTCAGTGTTCTTAGGTCTTACATTTAAAACCCCTTACAAATACAACGATTAATTCTTTTATTCTTGTGTTTTCGTGCATTTACGCATAATTAAGAGATTCTAACGTAGAAATTAGCTAGCCAAGTAAAAATTTTAAGGCGATATGCATGTATATATATAAATGTATTTTTATTCTTATTTTGTTTTAACACAGTCTCTCTATAAAAATATTTGTACTGTATTTTTTACTTGGGAACTCTATTTCTGAAATTATTAATGTGTAGGTTCATTAATTCAGTTTGTTTAAAATAATAAAATGAGATTTTATACAATTTATCCATACAATTCACGATAAAATTGGGAAGACAGGCTTACAGATTCCAATGTAAAGTACGAGTAAGTATTAATAATTAACAATAAAAAATCGAAGCTAAGTGCATGTTCCCTCGCATCAATCCCGAGGAAAATGATTTGACAATGAATGACCCATTTCTCTAAGTCGTTTTTTAGGACTATATAATTGATTCAAGGGTAAATGATTTAAAAATCTCTACCAACTTTTCAAATTTTATCTTAACTTTCTAAATTCAAATTTTATCTTAACTCCCTAACTATAATTTTTTTTATTTCAACTTTCTAGTGGTCTCCATTTTTGAATTAAATATTATTTAGCAACTAATTCTTTGTACGTGGCATTGTTAACCTATCGAACCAGTCACGGCCATGCAAGACTATCATTTACGCAAGGTTTTCAGCCGATATACTCCGAATTAGGGTCCAACATGCTTCCGTAAGATGAAATAAATTTAAATACCTCTTTGACCAAAATGTCGTCGGGTCATACCTGCCGAGTTTTACGAAGTGGTCCTCACACTCCAACCACACAGTCGCAACAGATGGTTTCTGCACAAGCTCCTTCAACGACACCCAGCACAGCCTTAATTCGTTTTTTACCTTAAGGCGTATGGTATATAAATTTAATTATAAAATATGAGCATGAAAGAACAAGAGGCTTTAAAGAAATTATTCAGACATGATATTATTACATAAATCAACTCATTTGAAGAGGAGAAGACAACTTGTTTAGCTACTCATAGTAGCCTTGTTCTTGTAATATATAAAGAAAACTTAATACAATAGAGAGAGAAATATTACAACAATTTATTTGTAAGAAAACTGAAGGGAATGATCGATGTTTTCAGCTTCCTTGAAAGCTTGTATTTATAGCAGAGGTTCCACTCGTTTCACCGAGAAACTTTAGGAAATCTTACAGCTATCTTTTATTTCTTTATGTCATTATTGATGGCATCTTTTACTAGTGGAGGAGGCAGCTGTCTTGTATTTTTTATGTCATTATTGATGAAATCTTTTACTAGTAGAGGAATCACATGTCTGCCACTTTCTTTTGGTTTTATTCTCCTCACATGCCTGCTTTATTGTTGTCGGAACATCTTTTGCTTTTGAAGTAGGCCCCTGTGAAAACGCATCTTTGGTGGTTCTTGTCCACCTTTGCTTGTCTCGGAAAAATCTTTTCGATCCGTTCGGGGTTTGAAGTTTTTTCCGAATTCTGGCTCCTTCTAGTTGGGACACTCTGGGCAGATGTTCTCTGACCATCTTCTGATATGATCCATGTTACAAAATTTTTGGCGAGTCTCTTTACTCCCCGGCAGCTTGTTGTTCCATAAAAAGTTTCTCTTCTTTTCGAAGAGTTCTTCCGCAAAAGCCATAGTTTTTCCTGTCATTGTATTTAACAGGAATGATCCGTTCACAGAATTTTGATAAAATTTGAACGAAAACTTGACCTTGTCCATCTCGATGAGACAAACCCAAATACCCCATGCCCTTCTGGTTGAGATTTTATTTTTTCCAAAAGTGAACACTAATGGTATTTCCTCAGGAATAGGGTCCTTAATGAATCTTTGATTATTCATGTCAGGTCTCCTTAGCTTGATGAAATGAAAGGGTTCGTGTGATTCTTTCCCTGTTGGTTCTGGAGCTGCACTAAAGAAATATAATTCAAGCACATCTCCTCTGGACAAATGGTCGTTATTTGCCCATGTTTCTTGGTGAAACGACCCTGACTCTATAATTAATAAATAAATATGCGGAAATTTTTTTTTATATATACTTACTAAATAAAATATGTACATATATGCCCATACATATATGCACAGAATAAAAAGATTTAAAAATAAATAAATAAATAAATACTTAAATAAAAATGCATTCTTAAAAAAATAAATATCTGAGTCTACATTTAATTAAAATACTGTCATGAGAAAATAATTAAAAACTGCATGCACTAAAAATATTTAAAAGTAACATTCCAAAACCCAACCACTGAAAAATACTTAAAAAAAATGTAACATACTAAAAATATTCAAAACATGCATAACGACTCAGACATCTAACACGGTCACGGGGTCACTGCATATCCGCTTATATGTCCTCGCCGCCGGTAGGAGCTACATCCTCCTCTACGTACTCACCTGCACCATACCAGTGTAGTGAGCCTAGAGGCCCAACATGCTAACATAACAAGGGTTTAAAATAATTTAAATCAATTTAATACTAATGCATAACATATACATGAAGGTGCATGCTTAAAATAACATCACAACATAACATAACTTAAATTAACTTAAATATCATAATCATACATAATACATAAACATTGTTGAGCAAATTATTTTCTAACATCGCATGGTTGTATCCATAGTGTAACCTTAAATCATACATCAAATACTGATCAGCGTGGAAACCAACGTACGTGGCGGTGATGAATCACCTCTTAAATTGGCAGTAAACTGCCCTTCAATAGTTCACATATGGGGACGAATTCCCCTTAAATTGTCACACTACTTCAACTCCCAACATAAAATATTTTCTTTTGCTCAACCTTAAACATTAAATCATGCATAAAAATTATTTCATGAATGCATGTACTTAAATAAAATGTGTGTCCTTCATATATATTTAATTTAATTTCATACTAACATATACATATTAAAATAACTTCAATGCATAAAAATAATTAAATATATAATCAGGACACATGCAATTTCTCATGGATTATACTGGACTGCTGGCCCTAAACTCACAAGCCCATTTACTTAAATCTGGCCCATTAACACTGAGACTAGCCCATTAACACTGAGACTGGCCCATTAACATACTTAAGCCCAATAAAATTATTCTAAGCCCAATTAAATAATTCAAGCCCATTAACAACTCATTCTGGCCGAATAGGCCCAAAAGCCCAAAGACTGGCCCAATAACTTCCATGGGCCCCCAAGCCCATAAAAATTATTGGACTAACTTAAATTAATTTAATTAAGCCCAAAAATAATTAAATTTAACCCAAATAATTAAATGGAACCCAAAACATTTTATTTCTAATTAATTGGCCCAAAAACCCATTAAATCATAAAATACTTTAAAATTAAAAAGACTCGAGCCCGGCCCACCAACCCGGACCCGGACCAACTTAACCCGACCCACTACCCTTCTGACCCAACCTGGACCACAGACCCAACCCGGAACCAAACCCTAACCCTAAACCCGACGCCCCCCCCTTTGTTCCTCTCGGCCGCCGCGAGCAGCAGCCCTTCTAGGCCTGCTGCCGCCCTGCTCCGACCACCCCTGGCCGGAGCCCCGCCGCCCAGACGTAGCCCACGTCTGGGCGGTTCGAACCTAACCCCTGACCCCGGCCCATGCACCCTACAGACCCTCACCCGAGCCCCCTTCCCCGAAACCCTAGCTGTGCTCTCTTCTTGGCCGATCCCTCTTGACTCCAAGTCTGGGCTCGTTTGGCTCGAGCCACTCGAGCCACTCGAGCATAGACCCATCCTAGACCCCTTACCAACCGTAACCAGCAGCTAGAACCCACCATGTCCTTAAAAACGTGAGATGAGTGAGTATACATGTAAACAAGCTTCAACCACAAATAATTCAATCCTCTTTTCTGAAAACTTTTTGAAAGTTTTTGATGCATACACAATACACACACACTAAAATAACTGATAGGCACGAAAATAAGGAAAGAATCATGCCTTGCACCGGAGTTTGAAGAGTTAACGGCGCGTGGGACGATTCCGGGACGACGAGCAACCTTGAAACTTCGAAGAAATTCGGCTATGGAACCTTCTTGGCTGTGGTTCGAGGAAGAAGATGATGAATAGTAGGGAGGGAGGCGGCTGATGGGAAAATAACGTGGGGTTTGGGTAGATTACGTTTTGGGTTTTTTTTTTATTTAATTAAAATAGGTTTTAGGATAATTAAAAGTTTTAAATATAAAATATAAAATTTCAAAACTCCAAATAAAAGTTAAAATCTGATAACTTAAATTAAAAATATAAAAATCCCGAAATTACAAATTAAGGGAATTTTAAAAATAATTAAAAGTCATTAAAATGGCTAAATTTGAATAAAAATGGACTCCTAAAATTATATAAAATTAAATACTAAAAATTTTGAGGAAATAAAACTCAAAATAATATTTTTGGGCTCTAAAAAGACTCATAAAATAATTTGGATAGAAAGTTGTCATCTCGTCCGTCCACGGTCCCGTCTACGCGATCAAAAATAATTAAATACTAAAAATCATAAAAACCACTAATTATGGGTTAAATGCTTAAAAATAAATTAAATCATGCACAAATAATTCACATAATTATTTAACCCATAAATCTAAACTTTAAATAATTAAATATCCTAATTATGCATGCGGATTTACGTATTTAAAATACCGGGTGTTACAATTCTCCCCCCCTTAACTTGAATTTCGTCCTCGAAATTTAAAGTACTTACCCGAAAAACTCCGGGTAGCGAGTCCTCATGTCTGCCTCGGTCTCCCAAGTAGCTTCCTCCTCCGAGTGATTCAGCCACTGGACTCTGACCATCGGTATGACCCGCGTCCTAAGCCTCCGCTCCTCCCTAGCCAAGATCCGCACTGGCCTCTCCTCATACACTAGATCTGGTGGCAACTGCAAGGGCTCGAAATTCAACACATGCGACGGGTTAGAGACATATCTTCGAAGCATGGATACATGGAAAACGTTGTGCACTGCCGCTAGCCCTGGTGGTAGAGCTAAACGGTAGGCCAACGTGCCAACTCTCTCCAAGATCTCGAATGGCCCTATACACCTCGGATTAAGCTTGCCTCTCCGGCCAAAACGCACTACTCCCTTCATAGGTGACACCTTCAGGAATACGTGATCACCTACAGCGAACTCCAAATCTCGTCGTCTGGCATCTGCATAACTCTTCTGCCGACTCTGAGCAGTCCTCATCCGATCTCGAATCTGAGTCACAATGTCAGCTGTCTGCTGCACAATCTCAGGACCCAGTAAAATCCGTTCACCAACCTCATCCCAATGCACAGGAGATCTGCATCTCCTCCCATACAATGCTGCATAAGGAGCCATACCTATAGACGACTGAAAACTGTTGTTATAGGTAAACTCCACTAATGGCAGTCTAGTCTACCAAGAGCCCCGAAAATCAATGACACAAGCTCTCAGAAGATCCTCGAGAACCTGGATCACTCTCTCAGACTGACCATCTGTCTGGGGATGGAATGTTGTGCTGAACAAAAGCCTAGTCCCCAATGTTGTGTGCAGACTCTTCCAAAACGCAGATGTGAATCTCGGATCTCTGTCTGACACAATCGACACTGGTATGCCATGCAGTCTAACAATCTCCTTGATGTAAAGCTCTGCATACTGTGTCAATGAGTAGGTAGTCATCACGGGCAAGAAATGAGCTGATTTGGTGAGTCTATCCACAATCACCCAAATCGCTGTGCAACCTCTGGCACTCCTCGGTAAGCCAACCACAAAGTCCATCGTAATATTCTCCATTTCCATTCCGGAATAGGAAGAGGTCTAAGAAGTCCTGCTGGACGCTGATACTCTGCCTTGACTTGCTAACAAGTCAAGCACTCTGACACCACTCTCCCGATGTCACTCTTCATCCCGGGCCACCAATACAATAGCTGCAAATCTTTGTACATCTTCGTACTTCCGGGGTGAATGGAGTACGGAGATGTGTGAGTCTCTGCTAAAATCTCAGCTCTCAACTGATCGACGTTCGGTACCCACATCCTACCATGGTACTGAACGATACCATCCACTACTGTATACAAGAGGTTACCCCTAGCCTCATCTCTCTGTCTCCATCGCTGCAACTCCTCATCAGTAGACTGTCCATCCCTGATCCGATCTCGCAGAACTGGCTGCACCGTCAACACTGACAAGCTCGGTGCATGACCACTCGGATAACACTCCAAGTCAAATCTCTGAATCTCGCTCTGTAGTGGTAACTGTACGGTCAAACATGAGGCCACTGACGACTTCCGACTCAAAGCATCTGCTACTACATTAGCTTTACCCGGATGGTAGCTAATGTCACAGTCATAATCCTTCACCAACTCCAACCATCGGCGCTGTCTCATGTTCAACTCCTTCTGTGTGAAGAAGTACTTGAGACTCTTGTGGTCTGTGAAAATCTTGCACTTCTCGCCATACAGATAGTGCCTCCAGATTTTCAAAGCGAAAACCACTGCTGCTAACTCCAAGTCATGCGTCGGGTAATTCTTCTCATGAACCTTCAGCTGCCTCGACGCATATGCAATAACCTTGCCACACTGCATAAGTACTGCGCCTAAACCCAGCTTAGACGCGTCGGTGTACACCACTAACTCCTCATGTGGTACTGTCACCGCTAACACCGGTGCAGTAGTGAGTGCTTTCTTCAGCTGATCAAAGCTCCTCTGACAGTCTGAACTCCAGATAAACTTCGCATTCTTCTTGGTTAAGGAAGTCAAGGGTACTGCAATCGAGGAAAAAACCCTTGATGAACTTCCTATAATATCCTGCCAAACCCAAGAAACTGCGAATCTCCAAAGCACTCTTCGGAATACCCCAATTCTGCACTGCCTCAACCTTCGACTGATCAACTGCAATCCCATCTCTCGAAATAATGTGGCCAAGAAATGCCACCTGCTCGAGCCAAAAATCGCACTTGCTGAACTTGGCATACAAACGATGCTCCCTCAAAGTCTGCAAGGCTATCTGAAGATGCTGTCTATGCTCCTCAATGCTCCTAGAATAGATCAAGATATCATCAATGAAGACTATGATGAACTGATCTAGATACGGCTGAAAGACTCGGTTCATGAGATCCATGAAAACCGCTGGAGTATTGGTCATCCCAAATGGCATCACTAAGAACTCGTAATGCCCATATCGTGTCCTGAAAGCAGTCTTGGACACATCTGCATCTCTAACACGCAACTGATGATAACCAGATCGCAGATCGATCTTGGAGAACACTGAAGCTCCCTGCAACTGGTCAAATAAATCCTCTATCCTCGGCAGTGGATACTTATTCTTCACTGTGACCCTGTTGAGCTCTCGGTAATCGATGCACAGTCTCATACTGCCATCCTTCTTTTTCACAAATAACACCGGAGCTCCCCACGGAGAAAAGCTAGGACGAACAAAGCCTTTCTCTAACAACTCCTGAATCTGCTCCTTCAACTCTTTCATCTCGGTAGGAGCAAGTCTGTACGGTGCCTTAGAGATAGGCACGGTGTCTGGCACTAACTCAATGCTGAACTCCACATCTCTCACTGGTGGAATTCCTACAACATCCTCCGGAAAGACATCCGGAAAGTCACGAACCACCTCTATATCTGATAATGATCTGCTAGATGGCTCTGAAGTCGTGACGATACTCGCTAGAAACCCCTGGCAACCCCGTCTCAACAACTTCCTCGCCTGAATAAGAGATATCACCTGAGGAATATCACTGCTCTGAGATGCATGAAAAGTGAACGGGTCGCCTACTGTAGGTCTCACTGACACTGATCTCCGACGAAAATCAATTGAAGCTCCATTGACTGTCAACCAGTCCATACCCAAAATCAAATCGAAACCACTCAATGGCAAAACCACCACATCTGCTCGAATGGAGTGTCCCTACAGCTCCAACTCCAGTCCTCGAATAACCTTCGAGGTAGAAATAATCTGCCCTGACGGCATAGTAACATCATACCCACTGTCAATAATCTCAGGTGTGATGCCTACCCGCCTGATAAAATCCAGGGAGATAAACGAATGCGTAGCCCCTGAATCTAGCAACGCAAACGTGGAGTTGCCTCCAACTAGAATTCTCCGTGCACGCAGAAAATTCCCAACAATTTCATACCACTACTAAATTTTTCCCCAACAAGTCACTACTAACCCTTAATTCTAATCACAATTAAAACATGCTTCTTATTCTAACATGCAGATAGATAACCCAAAGAACAACAATTCCATAAAGAAAACGAAATTCTTAACCAAAGGAAAATTATAAAATACTAGGGATAAGATATACCGGTGATCAAGGAGGTGTCTGGGTCTGCCTCCTCTGCCTGCATGACGAACACTCTACCAGCAGTGTTCTTCTTCCTCGGGCAGTTAGCTATCTGATGCCCTGGCTCCCTACAGTGGTAGCAAACTCCTGCTCCCAAAAGACAAGGTCCCGAATGCATCTTCTGACACTTCGGGCAAGTAGGAAAACCTATGGCATTAGGGGCCCCGCCCCTCTGCTGCTGCGGCCTCTGCTGCGGATTCGGGCCCTTAGCCGGCCCTGTAAACTGCTTCTTCGCAGGAGGCTGCGAAGATGGTCGCTGATACCCAGCCTGAAACTGCCTCTTCCCCTGCTGCTCCCTCTGGATCTCTCTCCGACCCTCCTCGGAATGCAAGGCTCTACTGACTGCAGACTCATAAGTAAGGACGTCTGCCATGCAAACATCATGCTTGATATCCGCCTTCAATCCCTCCACAAACTGCCTCAACTTCTCCGGTGGACTGTCTGAAATCAGAGGCACAAAGCGACAGCCCCTCTCGAACTGTCTCACGTACTCAACTACTGACTTGTCCCCCAGACGGAGACTTATAAACTCCCGGATCATGCGACTGCGCACATCCTCGGTGAAGTACTTGGCGTAGAAGATACGCCTGAACTCTGCCCAAGACAGTGTAGGAAGGTGAACTCCCCTGGCAGCACCCTCCCACCATAGAGCTGCATCTCCTCTCAGCATGTAAGTCGCACAGTTCACCCTATCGGCGTCTGTGATCCCCATATAAGCAAAGATGGACTCCAGAGAGCGAATCCACCCCTCAGCCACCAAAGGATCGGTGGTACCAGAAAAATCCTTGGGTCCCTTCTTCTGGAACCTCTCAGCAACGTCCTCCTCATGGGACAACCTAGGACGAGTAGCCTGCTGCTCTAACAGAGCAGTAATCCCTGCCATCATATTCGCATTGGCCTGCTCCAATGCTGCTAGAGGGTTCTGCGGAGGTGGAGGTGGAGGTGGGGATCCCCCACGTCTGTTCATCGGTCTGGGAGGCATTCTGCACCACCACATATTTCTTTACGTAAATCGTCATGCATAACTAAGTGGTTTAAAAGTAATGCTAACTTAAATTCAAAGAATTAAATCATGCTATAAACACTTAAAACTTACAGACCGGTAGCGTGGATTTCTGAGCTCGCATAGTAGTAATGACCCCTCCAAGGACCGTGCTCTGATACCAACTGAAACGACCCTAACTCTATAATTAATAAATAAATATGCGGAAAATTTTTTTTATATATATACTTACTAAATAAAATATGTACATATATGCCCATACATATATGCACAGAATAAAAAGATTTAAAAATAAATAAATAAATAAATACTTAAATAAAAATGCATTCTTAAAAAAATAAATATCTGAGTCTACATTTAATTAAAATACTGTCATGAGGAAATAATTAAAAACTGCATGCACTAAAAATATTTAAAAGTAACATTCCAAAACCCAACCACTGAAAAATACTTAAAAAAATGTAACATACTAAAAATATTCAAAACATGCATAACGACTCAGACATCTAACACGGTCACGGGGTCACTGCATGTCCGCTCATATGTCCTCGCCGCCGGTAGGAGCTACATCCTCCTCTACGTACTCACCTGCACCATACCAGTGTAGTGAGCCTAAAGGCCCAACATGCTAACATAACAAGGGTTTAAAATAATTTAAATCAATTTAATACTAATACATAACATATACATGAAGGTGCATGCTTAAAATAACATCACAACATAACATAACTTAAATTAACTTTAATATCATAATCATACATAATACATAAACATTGTTGAGCAAATTATTTTCTAACATCGCATGGTTGTATCCATAGTGTAACCTTAAATCATACATCAAATACTGATCAGCGTGGAAACCAACGTACGTGGCGGTGACGAATCACCTCTTAAATTGGCAGTAAACTGCCCTTCAATAGTTCACATATGGGGACGAATCCCCCTTAAATTGTCACACTACTTCAACTCCCAACATAAAATATTTTCTTTTGCTCAACCTTAAACATTAAATCATGCATAAAAATTATTTCATGAATGCATGTACTTAAATAAAATGTGTGTCCTTCATATATATTTAATTTAATTTCATACTAACATATACAATTAAAATAACTTCAATGCATAAAAATAATTAAATATATAATCAGGACACATGAAATTTCTCATGGATTGTACTGGACTGCTGGCCCTAAACTCACAAGCCCATTTACTTAAATCTGGCCCATTAACACTGAGACTGACCCATTAACACTGAGACTGGCCCATTAACATACTTAAGCCCAATAAAATTATTCTAAGCCCAATTAAATAATTCAAGCCCATTAACAACCCATTCTGGCCCAATGGGCCCAAAAGCCCAAAGACTGGCCCAATAACTTCCATGGGCCCCCAAGCCCATAAAAATTATTGGACTAACTTAAATTAATTTAATTAAGCCCAAAAATAATTAAATTTAACCCAAATAATTAAATGGAACCCAAAACATTTTATTTCTAATTAATTGGCCCAAAAACCCATTAAATCATAAAATACTTTAAAATTAAAAAGACTCGAGCCCGGCCCACCAACCCGGACCCGGACCAACTTAACCCGACCCACTACCCTACTGACCCGACCCGAACCACAGACCCGACCCGGAACCAAACCCTAACCCTAAACCCGACGCCCCCCCTTTGTTCCTCTCGGCCGCCGCGAGCAGCAGCCCTTCTAGGGCTGCTGCCGCCCTGCTCCGGCCACCCCTGGCCGGAGCCCCGCCGCCCAAACGTAGCCCACGTCTGGGCAGTTCGAACTTAACCCCTGACCCCGGCCCATGCACCCTACAGACCCTCACCCGAGCCCCCTTCCCCGAAACCCTAGCTGTGCTCTCTTCTTGGCCGATCCCTCTTGACTCCAAGTCTGGGCTCGTTTGGCTCGAGCCACTCGAGCCACTCGAGCATAGACCCATCCTAGACCCCTTACAAACCGTAACCAGCAGCTAGAACCCACCATGTCCTTAAAAACGTGAGATGAGTGAGTATACATGTAAACAAGCTTCAACCACAAATAATTCAATCCTCTTTTCTGAAAACTTTTTGAAAGTTTTTGATGCATACACAATACACACACACTAAAATAACTGATAGGCACGAAAATAAGGAAATAATCATGCCTTGCACCGGAGTTTGAAGAGTTAACGGCGCGTGGGACGATTCCGGGACGACGAGCAACCTTGAAACTTCGAAGAAATTCGGCTATGGAACCTTCTTGGCTGTGGTTCGAGGAAGAAGATGATGAATAGTAGGGAGGGAGGCGGCTGATGGGAAAATAACGTGGGGTTTGGGTAGATTACGTTTTGGGTTTTTTTTTATTTAATTAAAATAGGTTTTAGGATAATTAAAAGTTTTAAATATAAAATATAAAATTTCAAAACTCCAAATAAAAGTTAAAATCTGATAACTTAAATTAAAAATATAAAAATCCCGAAATTACAAATTAAGGGAATTTTAAAAATAATTAAAAGTCATTAAAATGGCTAAATTTGAATAAAAATGGACTCCTAAAATTATATAAAATTAAATACTAAAAATTTTGAGGAAATAAAACTCAAAATAATATTTTTGGGCTCTAAAAAGACTCATAAAATAATTTGGATAGAAAGTTGTCATCTCGTCCGTCCACGGTCCCGTCTACGCGATCAAAAATAATTAAATACTAAAAATCATAAAAACCACTAATTATGGGTTAAATGCTTAAAAATAAATTAAATCATGCACAAATAATTCACATAATTATTTAACCCATAAATCTAAACTTTAAATAATTAAATATCCTAATTATGCATGCGGATTTACGTATTTAAAATACCGGGTGTTACAATTCTCCCCCCCTTAACTTGAATTTCGTCCTCGAAATTTAAAGTACTTACCCGAACAACTCCGGGTAGCGAGTCCTAATGTCTGCCTCGGTCTCCCAAGTAGCTTTCTCCTCCGAGTGATTCAGCCACTGGACTCTGACCATCGGTATGACCCGCGTCCTAAGCCTCCGCTCCTCCCTAGCCAAGATCCGCACTGGCCTCTCCTCATACACTAGATCTGGTGGCAACTGCAAGGGCTCGAAATTCAACACATGCGACGGGTTAGAGACATATCTTCGAAGCATGGATACATGGAAAACGTTGTGCACTGCCGCTAGCCCTGGTGGTAGAGCTAAACGGTAGGCCAACGTGCCAACTCTCTCCAAGATCTCGAATGGCCCTATACACCTCGAATTAAGCTTGCCTCTCCGGCCAAAACGCACTACTCCCTTCATAGGTGACACCTTCAGGAATACGTGATCACCTACAGCGAACTCCAAATCTCGTCGTCTGGCATCTGCATAACTCTTCTGCCGACTCTGAGCAGTCCTCATCCGATCTCGAATCTGAGTCACAATGTCAGCTGTCTGCTGCACAATCTCAGGACCCAGTAAAATCCGTTCACCAACCTCATCCCAATGCACAGGAGATCTGCATCTCCTCCCATACAATGCTGCATAAGGAGCCATACCTATAGACGACTGAAAACTGTTGTTATAGGTAAACTCCACTAATGGCAGTCTAGTCTACCAAGAGCCCCGAAAATCAATGACACAAGCTCTCAGAAGATCCTCGAGAACCTGGATCACTCTCTCAGACTGACCATCTGTCTGGGGATGGAATGTTGTGCTGAACAAAAGCCTAGTCCCCAATGTTGTGTGCAGACTCTTCCAAAACGCAGATGTGAATCTCGGATCTCTGTCTGACACAATCGACACTGGTATGCCATGCAGTCTAACAATCTCCTTGATGTAAAGCTCTGCATACTGTGTCAATGAGTAGGTAGTCCTCACGGGCAAGAAATGAGCTGACTTGGTGAGTCTATCCACAATCACCCAAATCGCTGTGCAACCTCTGGCACTCCTCGGTAAGCCAACCACAAAGTCCATCGTAATATTCTCCCATTTCCATTCCGGAATAGGAAGAGGTCTAAGAAGTCCTGCTGGACGCTGATACTCTGCCTTGACTTGCTAATAAGTCAAGCACTCTGACACCACTCTCCCGATGTCACTCTTCATCCCGGGCCACCAATACAATAGCTGCAAATCTTTGTACATCTTCGTACTTCCGGGGTGAATGGAGTACGGAGATGTGTGAGTCTCTGCTAAAATCTCAGCTCTCAACTGATCGACGTTCGGTACCCACATCCTACCACGGTACTGAACGATACCATCCACTACTGTATACAAGAGGTTACCCCTAGCCTCATCTCTCTGTCTCCATCGCTGCAACTCCTCATCAGTAGACTGTCCATCCCTGATCCGATCTCGCAGAACTGGCTGCACCGTCAACACTGACAAGCTCGGTGCATGACCACTCGGATAACACTCCAAGTCAAATCTTTGAATCTCGCTCTGTAGTGGTAACTATACGGTCAAACATGAGGCCACTGACGACTTCCGACTCAAAGCATCTGCTACTACATTAGCTTTACCCGGATGGTAGCTAATGTCACAGTCATAATCCTTCACCAACTCCAACCATCGGCGCTGTCTCATGTTCAACTCCTTCTGTGTGAAGAAGTACTTGAGACTCTTGTGGTCTGTGAAAATCTTGCACTTCTCGCCATACAGATAGTGCCTCCAGATTTTCAAAGCGAAAACCACTGCTGCTAACTCCAAGTCATGCGTCGGGTAATTCTTCTCATGAACCTTCAGCTGCCTCGACGCATATGCAATAACCTTGCCACACTGCATAAGTACTGCGCCTAAACCCAGCTTAGACGCGTCGGTGTACACCACTAACTCCTCATGTGGTACTGTCACCGCTAACACCGGTGCAGTAGTGAGTGCTTTCTTCAGCTGATCAAAGCTCCTCTGACAGTCTGAACTCCAGATAAACTTCGCATTCTTCTTGGTTAAGGAAGTCAAGGGTACTGCAATCGAGGAAAAACCCTTGATGAACTTCCTATAATATCCTGCCAAACCCAAGAAACTGCGAATCTCCAAAGCACTCTTCGGAATACCCCAATTCTGCACTGCCTCAACCTTCGACTGATCAACTGCAATCCCATCTCTCGAAATAATGTGGCCAAGAAATGCCACCTGCTCGAGCCAAAAATCGCACTTGCTGAACTTGGCATACAAACGATGCTCCCTCAAAGTCTGCAAGGCTATCTGAAGATGCTGTCTATGCTCCTCAATGCTCCTAGAATAGATCAAGATATCATCAATGAATACTATGATGAACTGATCTAGATACGGCTGAAAGACTCGGTTCATGAGATCCATGAAAACCGCTGGAGTATTGGTCATCCCAAATGGCATCACTAAGAACTCGTAATGCCCATATCGTGTCCTGAAAGCAGTCTTGGACACATCTGCATCTCTAACACGCAACTGATGATAACCAGATCGCAGATCGATCTTGGAGAACACTGAAGCTCCCTGCAACTGGTCAAATAAATCCTCTATCCTCGGCAGTGGATACTTATTCTTCACTGTGACCCTGTTGAGCTCTCGGTAATCGATGCACAGTCTCATACTGCCATCCTTCTTTTTCACAAATAACACCGGAGCTCCCCACGGAGAAAAGCTAGGACGAACAAAGCCTTTCTCTAACAACTCCTGAATCTGCTCCTTCAACTCTTTCATCTCGGTAGGAGCAAGTCTGTACGGTGCCTTAGAGATAGGCACGGTGTCTGGCACTAACTCAATGCTGAACTCCACATCTCTCACTGGTGGAATTCCTACAACATCCTCCGGAAAGACATCCGGAAAGTCACGAACCACCTCTATCTCTGATAATGATCTGCTAGATGGCTCTGAAGTCGTGACGATACTCGCTAGAAACCCCTGGCAACCCCGTCTCAACAACTTCCTCGCCTGAATAAGAGATATCACCTGAGGAATATCACTGCTCTGAGATGCATGAAAAGTGAACGGGTCGCCTACTGTAGGTCTCACTGACACTGATCTCCGACGAAAATCAATCGAAGCTCCATTGACTGTCAACCAGTCCATACCCAAAATCAAATCGAAACCACTCAATGGCAAAACCACCACATCTGCTCGAATGGAGTGTCCCTACAGCTCCAACTCCAGTCCTCGAATAACCTTCGAGGTAGAAATAATCTGCCCTGACGGCATAGTAACATCATACCCACTGTCAATAATCTCAGGTGTGATGCCTACCCGCCTGATAAAATCCAGGGAGATAAACGAATGCGTAGCCCCTGAATCTAGCAACGCAAACGTGGAGTTGCCTCCAACTAGAATTCTCCGTGCACGCAGAAAATTCCCAACAATTTCATACCACTACTAAATTTTTCCCCAACAAGTCACTACTAACCCTTAATTCTAATCACAATTAAAACATGCTTCTTATTCTAACATGCAGATAGATAACCCAAAGAACAACAATTCCATAAAGAAAACGAAATTCTTAACCAAAGGAAAATTATAAAATACTAGGGATAAGATATACCGGTGATCAAGGAGGTGTCTGGGTCTGCCTCCTCTGCCTGCATGACGAACACTCTACCAGCAGTGTTCTTCTTCCTCGGGCAGTTAGCTATCTGATGCCCTGGCTCCCTACAGTGGTAGCAAACTCCTGCTCCCAAAAGACAAGGTCCCGAATGCATCTTCTGACACTTCGGGCAAGTAGGAAAACCTATGGCATTAGGGGCCCCGCCCCTCTGCTGCTGCGGCCTCTGCTGCGGATTCGGGCCCTTAGCCGGCCCTGTAAACTGCTTCTTCGCAGGAGGCTGCGAAGATGGTCGCTGATACCCAGCCTGAAACTGCCTCTTCCCCTGCTGCTCCCTCTGGATCTCTCTCCGACCCTCCTCGGAATGCAAGGCTCTACTGACTGCAGACTCATAAGTAAGGATGTCTGCCATGCAAACATCATGCTTGATATCCGCCTTCAATCCCTCCACAAACTGCCTCAACTTCTCCGGTGGACTGTCTGAAATCAGAGGCACAAAGCTACAGCCCCTCTCGAACTGTCTCACGTACTCAACTACTGACTTGTCCCCCAGACGGAGACTTATAAACTCCCGGATCATGCGACTGCGCACATCCTCGGTGAAGTACTTGGCGTAGAAGATACGCCTGAACTCTGCCCAAGACAGTGTAGGAAGGTGAACTCCCCTGGCAGCACCCTCCCACCATAGAGCTGCATCTCCTCTCAGCATGTAAGTCGCACAGTTCACCCTATCGGCGTCTGTGATCCCCATATAAGCAAAGATGGACTCCAGAGAGCGAATCCACCCCTCAGCCACCAAAGGATCGGTGGTACCAGAAAAATCCTTGGGTCCCTTCTTCTGGAACCTCTCAGCAACGTCCTCCTCATGGGACAACCTAGGACGAGTAGCCTGCTGCTCTAACAGAGCAGTAATCCCTGCCATCATATTCGCATTGGTCTGCTCCAATGCTGCTAGAGGGTTCTGCGGAGGTGGAGGTGGAGGTGGGGATCCCCCACGTCTGTTCATCGGTCTGGGAGGCATTCTGCACCACCACATATTTCTTTACGTAAATCGCCATGCATAACTAAGTGGTTTAAAAGTAATGCTAACTTAAATTCAAAGAATTAAATCATGCTATAAACACTTAAAACTTACAGACCGGTAGCGTGGATTTCTGAGCTCGCATAGTAGTAATGACCCCTCCAAGGACCGTGCTCTGATACCAACTGAAACGACCCTAACTCTATAATTAATAAATAAATATGCGGAAAATTTTTTTTATATATATACTTACTAAATAAAATATGTACATATATGCCCATACATATATGCACAGAATAAAAAGATTTAAAAATAAATAAATAAATAAATACTTAAATAAAAATGCATTCTTAAAAAAATAAATATCTGAGTCTACATTTAATTAAAATACTGTCATGAGGAAATAATTAAAAACTGCATGCACTAAAAATATTTAAAAGTAACATTCCAAAACCCAACCACTGAAAAATACTTAAAAAAATGTAACATACTAAAAATATTCAAAACATGCATAACGACTCAGACATCTAACACGGTCACGGGGTCACTGCATGTCCGCTCATATGTCCTCGCCGCCGGTAGGAGCTACATCCTCCTCTACGTACTCACCTGCACCATACCAGTGTAGTGAGCCTAAAGGCCCAACATGCTAACATAACAAGGGTTTAAAATAATTTAAATCAATTTAATACTAATACATAACATATACATGAAGGTTCATGCTTAAAATAACATCACAACATAACATAACTTAAATTAACTTAAATATCATAATCATACATAATACATAAATATTGTTGAGCAAATTATTTTCTAACATCGCATGGTTGTATCCATAGTGTAACCTTAAATCATACATCAAATACTGATCAGCGTGGAAACCAACGTACGTGGCGGTGACGAATCACCTCTTAAATTGGCAGTAAACTGCCCTTCAATAGTTCACATATGGGGACGAATCCCCCTTAAATTGTCACACTACTTCAACTCCCAACATAAAATATTTTTTTTTGCTCAACCTTAAACATTAAATCATGCATAAAAATTATTTCATGAATGCATGTACTTAAATAAAATGTGTGTCCTTCATATATATTTAATTTAATTTCATACTAACATATACAATTAAAATAACTTCAATGCATAAAAATAATTAAATATATAATCAGGACACATGCAATTTCTCATGGATTGTACTGGACTGCTGGCCCTAAACTCACAAGCTCATTTACTTAAATCTGGCCCATTAACACTGAGACTGACCCATTAACACTGAGACTGGCCCATTAACATACTTAAGCCCAATAAAATTATTCTAAGCCCAATTAAATAATTCAAGCCCATTAACAACCCATTCTGGCCCAATGGGCCCAAAAGCCCAAAGACTGGCCCAATAACTTCCATGGGCCCCCAAGCCCATAAAAATTATTGGACTAACTTAAATTAATTTAATTAAGCCCAAAAATAATTAAATTTAACCCAAATAATTAAATGGAACCCAAAACATTTTATTTCTAATTAATTGGCCCAAAAACCCATTAAATCATAAAATACTTTAAAATTAAAAAGACTCGAGCCCGGCCCACCAACCCGGACCCGGACCAACTTAACCCGACCCACTACCCTACTGACGCGACCCGGACCACAGACCCGACCCGGAACCAAACCCTAACCCTAAACCCGACGCCCCCCCTTTGTTCCTCTCGGCCGCCGCGTGCAGCAGCCCTTCTAGGGCTGCTGCCGCCCTGCTCCGGCCACCCCTGGCCGGAGCCCCACCGCCCAAACGTAGCCCACGTCTGGGCAGTTCGAACTTAACCCCTGACCCCGGCCCATGCACCCTACAGACCCTCACCCGAGCCCCCTTCCCCGAAACCCTAGCTGTGCTCTCTTCTTGGCCGATCCCTCTTGACTCCAAGTCTGGGCTCGTTTGGCTCGAGCCACTCGAGCCACTCGAGCATAGACCCATCCTAGACCCCTTACCAACCGTAACCAGCAGCTAGAACCCACCATGTCCTTAAAAACGTGAGATGAGTGAGTATACATGTAAACAAGCTTCAACCACAAATAATTCAATCCTCTTTTCTGAAAATTTTTTGAAAGTTTTTGATGCATACACAATACACACACACTAAAATAACTGATAGGCACGAAAATAAGGAAAGAATCATGCCTTGCACCGGAGTTTGAAGAGTTAACGGCGCGTGGGACGATTCCGGGACGACGAGCAACCTTGAAACTTCGAAGAAATTCGGCTATGGAACCTTCTTGGCTGTGGTTCGAGGAAGAAGATGATGAATAGTAGGGAGGGAGGCGGCTGATGGGAAAATAACGTGGGGTTTGGGTAGATTAGGTTTTGGGTTTTTTTTTATTTAATTAAAATAGGTTTTAGGATAATTAAAAGTTTTAAATATAAAATATAAAATTTCAAAACTCCAAATAAAATTTAAAATCTGATAACTTAAATTAAAAATATAAAAATCCCGAAATTACAAATTAAGGGAATTTTAAAAATAATTAAAAGTCATTAAAATGGCTAAATTTGAATAAAAATGGACTCCTAAAATTATATAAAATTAAATACTAAAAATTTTGAGGAAATAAAACTCAAAATAATATTTTTGGGCTCTAAAAAGACTCATAAAATAATTTGGATATAAAGTTGTCATCTCGTCCGTCCACGGTCCCGTCTACGCGATCAAAAACAATTAAATACTAAAAATCACTAATTATGGGTTAAATTCTTAAAAATAAATTAAATCATGCACAAATAATTTACATAATTATTTAACCCATAAATCTAAACTTTAAATAATTAAATATCCTAATTATGCATGCGAATTTACGTATTTAAAATACCGGGTGTTACACTTGGACTGCTTCCTGAATCCATTTGGGTAACTGTGATATCTCCGGGAAGCTTGGTAACGTTGTATAAATTGAGGCCAAGGCTCCAAATTCATACCAAAGCTTTACATCCTTAGGATTGACATTGTTTTTTAGCCATACCCTTGGATATATCCCTGCAACATCAACCCTGCAAGTGTTAGGGTTAATTTCACTTCTTGTACTTAATTTCTCCCACCTCTGTTGATAAACCTGAAATGGAGAAATAATAGCTGGATTAGTATCGATCTTAGATTTGCCCTTGTTAGTGTTGAGCCTAAGATTAATCTCTTCCTCTTTTACCCCAAAGGCGGAGGGTTGACTTGATGAGGAATCCTCATCAATTGTTGCTTCATCTAGATCATCAAAAGCTGATGATAGATTAGCACTTATTTCTTGAGTTTTAGCTTCCTCAACATCTTGTTTTCCAACCGGTGGTTGTATTTCTTGTTTTTGTAAAACCAATGGTTTTAGCATATCTCGTTTATGAGAAACAAATGGTTTCTCTATGGCCTTCACAATTGGCCCTTGAATAGCAGCCCATAGTTGTGTTTGAGCTTGCATACACCCTGTAATTCGATTAGATACTTTGATCCGATCAGCTTGTTGTAACCTGCCGGCCATTTCAGCATTAATGGCTAACTGGTTGAACTCGATTTGAAGCAACCCAAGGTGTTCCCTGAGATGCCTCTGCATTTTCATGATGGAATCCACGTCACTGCCTTCCATCTCTTGTTAAGAAATCTGCAAGAATATTTTCATGAGATTTAATAATAACAATATCAAAAATATAATTTTGACATAATGCTTGCCATCTTAATAACCTAGCTTTCTCAGGTTTAGATTCAATCTTATTTTTTAAGAAAGCTTTTACCTGGGTGTTATCAACTTTTAGCGTGAATTTTTTAGGAAGTAAAAATAATGGCCATTTTTCGAAAGCCCTTTTAACTGCATAAAATTCCTTTTCGTTGATATGCCATCTGATGTCCTCTGATTCTGAAAAAAGACCGCTACAGTATCTGCATGGTATTTCTCCATCCGGAGTGATCTTGGTAAGGACTGCTGCCCACCAATCGTCACTAGCATCCGTAAATAAAACCAGATCTTCTTCATCTTCGGGTATAACCATTTTTGGGAGATTCTTACATATCTTCTTTAATTGGTTTACCCCTTGAGTATGGTCTTCGGTCCATATAAACCTAGCATCCTTTTTTAACAAAGGACTGAACACCTTTCTGTACATTGTTAGGTTGTTAATGAATATCCCTGCGAAATTAACTACTCCAAGAAAACTCTGGAGTTGTTTTATGTCTTTGAGTTTATCTGGAAAATTCTTTACCTTTTCCACAATATGGGGTTGTAGAATTATTCCAGTTTCATCAATCTTAATACCAAGGAATTCAATTTTCCTTGTTGTTATGACTGCTTTCTTTTCAGATAAGACCAGTCTTTCTTGTTTACAAATTTTAGAGAAAATCTTAAGTGTTTTACGTGTTCGTCTATATTTTTTGATGCTATAAGAATATCATCAATATAAACAAACATAAAGTTGAAATAATCTTTAAAAAGGTTATCCATCTTTCTTTGAAATATCTGGGGTGCATTAGCCAATCCCATAGGCATAACTTCCCAAATATAGTGTCCTTGTGGAGTAGAGAAGACTGTGAATTTCTTACTGCCTTCTTCCATTTGAATCTGGTAAAATCCAGACTTACAATCAAATTTTGAGAACACTCTAGCATTTCGTACACAGCTAATTAGGTGTTCTCTACTCGGTATAAAGTACCCATCAAACTCCAGGATTTTATTAATACCTTGGTAGTTAATAACTAACTTGGGTTTCCCTCTTTTTATTTCACCATGATTTTTGACTAGAAATCCTGGGCTGCTATATGGTGAAACTCCTTCTTTGATTAGACCAAGGTCCAAATGTTCCTTGATAATTATTCTCATATCCCTTTGATCTGTTATGTTCATCGGGATAGGCTTATATCTAACGAATGCATACTCTTTGCCTTCCTTTAGAGTAAGACTAGCTTTGAGTTGATTTCTATCCCACCATGCCAAAGGATGCTCGTTGTAACTTTCTTTGAGCCTCTTTTTGACATCTTCAGGGGATACCTTATTTTCTAACTCTATATCTCTGTGATTTAGAGTCACCTTGAGAATCTTCATATTCTCTTTTTGGAGTTCTTGTTCTGTTGTTATTTTCAACATGGTTTCTCCAAACCTTATTGGATCTTTCATTTTTGGGTGAAAAAATTGTCCTTTATCACCACGCTGGCTGCGAAATATTATCGGCAATTGTCGATAAAAAGCAACTTTGAGTCTTTGAATGATAATTTTTTGATCACAAATTGTAGTGAACATAAGTCTTCTTGACTCATTGTCTTGTGTGTACTTCTTAAACATTTGTAAGAAGTTATTTCCTAATAGGATATCAGCTCCTGTATCATGGAAATAAATTGGTGGTGTCTTTACCTTGTACCAAGGTGTTTGACATGCTCCTCCCATGAGGATTTCTGCTTGTTTTATTCCTTTGCAAAGAATTAAAATTCTTCTAGAGAAATCCCGTCCAGCAATTTTTGGCAATTCTTCTTCACATTCTTCAGGGAAGACTTCTCTTTTTGCTGTACAAATTTCTGCTCCCGAGTCAATATAAGTTGCAAAGTATTCAGCCTTATATTGTTCATACAACATTCCTATTGGAATGTATATGGAGAAAGGACTTGTTGTCATTTTTTAAAGGGATTACTAAATGGCCCTGCCATTTTTAACAGACTGTGTTGCAACTCAGTAATCCGATTAAGACTTTTCACCTTTAGTTTTTCTAAGGCTTCGGAAGGTAGAGTATGGTTACTTCTTTCTACTTCTTCGATGCGTCCTAGTAAATCATGTTCATGACTTACTAATTTCAGTAGTTGCTTCTTCGTCTATTTGTAAACAGAGTTTTCGAATCTGTTTAAGGGATTGTCCCTTATCCAATTCTCTTGGTTTTCCATCTCGTAGAATTTTTATTGAATCCTCCAAGTCTTCTCTTTTGCCATAAACTATATTCCTTTTTCAAGGCGTTTCCATCGTTTATGGTCCTCCAGAAATTCTAGGCCAAGAATGAGCTGATCCATCTCTTTTCCTGGAATTCCACATATTTGAACTTTCAATTCTCCAATATTTATCACTCCTTGGTAAGTTCCTTTTTCTTATTGTTCCAAATAGTAAATCGAGTTACAAGGGAACTGATTCCGATGACTTGTAATTTCGAATACTATTTTCACTTATTTCCATCCTTCTGGAGATCTAAGTTTTCCTATTATAGAAAACTCCTTTTCTTCTGGTGGAATTTCTTGAATAGGAGATTTGTCCCATCTCCTACTTGTCATTCGGTCTCCTTGGAAAGATAACCTTCGGGGTTCTATTTTAAGGTCTCTGTATAGAACAGGTCTGTCTTGAATTTGAATGTCTGTTTCCTGGATTAAAGAAAACTCGATTCTTTCCGGGTATGTTGCATGAGCAACTTTCCCAAATATCTCTGGAATTTCAATGAACTCATTTCTAATAAATAATTCAGAATGGTGAGTATTAGAAAGAGCATATGAAATTTGATATGTTATTGAATATGGCATATTACCTTCCTTCATTAGTCTTTTTTCCTTGAAGTTTTGATGCAACGTCATGGCTCGACTAAAATCTCTATCAGCTAAATTGTAGGCTATTCTTGGATAAATAACTCCCACAATTTTTCCTGCGCACAAATTTCCTGAGATAGTTCCTAGAACCGCATCTTGTATATTTCCCATTCTTTTATCGCATACTATGATATCTATGGGTGAATCTATTCCTTCTTTAAAAGTAGCTTTGATCATAATCTGGATTGCTCCAATATGAATCCAAGACATTGTCTTTGCTACTTATGCTTTTAATTTCTGTAATTCCTCTCGAATTTCTTCAAAGGGAATCAACTGCATCTCAATTTGATTACTGGTTAATTCCATAGGAATCGCCATTTCTCTTCTGGATACCTTATAAATCAAATTATGTCTTCTTTGTCTTAGCCCAAGGTTTTCTAAAACTCTTTCAACTTGTCCTGCCGAAAATCCTTGGTACTTCTGTAGTGTTGGATTTTCTCTCATAATCCTTTGAACCATATTATGAGATATCGTGGTTTGACTAAAGAACCCAGCCAAACTTTCATGTGTTTCATGTCGAAACACCTCCTCTTTACTCTGATTCTGATTCCAATTCATCCTCAGAAACTTCTTGACTAAATAATATCTCTTCTTCGTATATGCTTTCATCTGAGGGGATATCCTCAAATTGATATACTTGGACTAGATCTTGAAAGAAAACCACATCATCCATATCTGGTGTTGCTTCAAAGAGTTTGACTCTTTTTTTCTCGTTTTCTGGACAATTTGTAGATATATGTCATTTTTCTCCACATGTCCAGCAGTTGCAATCCTTGAAATTTTCACTTGCCCTTGTATGAGTTCTTCTGAAAGTTCTTCTTGATGGTGTTCTTTCCCTGCTTTGTGATGAGCCTGTTGCTGGGGACATTCTTGTAGGTCCACTTCTTCTACCTGATCTATAAGATCTGGCTTTTTGTTTGGACCAAAATGTTCTTGGTTTCCAAGAACTCTTCATTCTTTTATTATAGGGATTATTTCTGAATTTCTTCCTTTTAAATCCCTGTGTTCTGTTTCCAATGATCGTTGGAAGATCATTTTCTCTACAACACAAAGGTGTACGCTTATCTATACCCCTTATTTTCTTGTAGTTCTTTTGTAATGCTGCCATATGGCACCATTCTGTCAATTTTCCTTTCAAAAAGGACGCGCGTCTTGCCAATGTATCAAGATTACCTGGAACGTATTCTTTAATCAGCATTTCTCTCCAGGGACTTGGCATTTTTACAAAAAATAGCTGAATAGCTACATTTTTCTCGACTCCCGAATTCCATCTGTATTTAGTGAATAACATAATGTATTCATCAACTAAACAAATATCATGTAACTCGAGGCTATACAGAGCTTGAGTATATCTTCTCTTTTTCTCTGTATCTTGATTATTGAAATAGTCTACCCCTATGAATTGTGCTTTAAATAGGGTGGTCATTCTTTCTCCAATCTCGCTGAGGGATTCTCCTGCTAAGATTGATTCCTTCGTATCTGACATAGTCATCTCCCATGCGATCTTGACAGATCCCATTAGACTCATTTCTAGAAGTTTAATGAATCCTTCTTTATTGAGATCTAATGTCCCTACTGCAATTCTCATAGCTGACGTCCAATCATCTATAAGATCTTCTCTGTTTTTGAAGTCCAAAACATCAAGGTTTAACATAACCCCATAAGGATGTATCAGGTCTAAAACAGTTTTTCCATAAGGAGTTTGATGTAGTGGTATTTTACTCCTTCTTGATCTGGTTCCTGCTGGATGTGAATTTTCTCCCACATGGAACTCACTATGTGATTCTTCTGTTTTTACCACATATCTTGGGGGATTTTCCATGGGTTGTTCACCCTCAGGGGAATTCATTTTTAGATCTAAAACTTTGAAATTCGCAAAAGAATCTGCAAGATCTTGTAGATCCTCGAGATTTAATCTTTTTAAAGTAGTCATCAGATAGTGTTTTTCTCTGATACTGCTTTTATAAGATTAATCATCATTTCATCATTAGTTAAAGGTTTTTAAACCATTTTGGTTTTATCTTTCTGATGTAACAAAGGTTCGGTACCAAACGAGAGTGGTAACCTTCCTCCTGTATTTTCTTTTCTAGAACCAGAAGTATGTTCTAGGTTTAGGATTTTATTTTGAAGATTCTTTAGAGTTCCAAGAATTTATTCTTGTTTCTTAAGGATTTCTTCAATTTGCCGAGGTATTTCATACAACTGATTGTTGTAATATTGTACCGTCTTTTGAATTTCTCTAAGATCTGCGGAGAGTTTAGAGGAATCTGGGGTAATCTCTAAAAATTTAGAGTTAGAAATCATTTTTCTTTATCTCTTCAAATTTGAGAGCATTAGTCGCAACCTGTTGTAAGTAATCTATTGTGAATAGATTAACTTGTTTATAGGATTTCGTATGAATAAAATTCTCTTGATTCAAACCTTCGTTTGAAGTCATCTTTTTGTAAAATCTTCTACTCAACAAAGAAAAGCGTGAATTAACGAATAATATTATGTCTGAATAATTAACCTAAAGCTTTGATACCAATTTTGCGCATAATTCTTTATACTACAAATGAGCACAAAATCTTCAGATTCAAGCATAAAACCTTTACAAGTTAAGCATATAACCTATAGATTTCAAGCATAGATTAGCATAAATCCAGCACAAGAATTAAATATTAAAATATTCAAGTTTGGTGGTCCTAGGGAGTTATAGTAAAGAATCTTTTGCCTAAGGAGTTCTAATAAAGTTAGGAAAGGTATTAGGGATTTTAGGACAATTCACTCTTGATTCAAATTTTAGGATATCAAAAATATGCTTGTGATTTTTATTTTTTATTATAAAAAATATTTCAATTTTAAAAAATCTTAGTCCCAGAATATTTGTGCTTGTACCCGTTTCGTTCATACTTAGAAGCTACTTTTACTTTCACAAAATTAATAATTTATATCAACCTGATTATTGCGTTTTTGAAATATACTCACTTTTATCTTTTCCTTTAATAAATACTGGATCTACTCGAAGGCGAAAAGGAAAAAAGGAAAAGCATTAGGACATTAGCATGCATTCATTCCCTAGGTCAAAAGGATGAGCTAGCGTAGGGAAATAATTATAAGAACCAACCATCTTTTAATTAATTAATTAATATATAATATTTATATTTATATATTTGGACATGGTAGTATGTATGTATGTATGTGTGTGTATATATATATGTATCTGATAATAAATGTCCCCCGGTAGCATGGTATTTTGTTCGTTGATTTTATGAACATAAAGTCTCCATTGTTCTACCTACCAAAAGCAATAAACAAAAGATATTTATATATTGTAAATCAAAACACGCCGCGCTCCGTTTTCAACATTCCACACCTCTCTTTTCGTCACCTTTAATGCTAACAAATTTTATTCTTAAATCATACTTTAACAATCTTCGTATTTCATCATCAGTACATTAAATCACTTCCGAATAGATAATTAAATATGGAGTTATGTTACATGTATATATTTGGTTATACGTTATTTTCGATATTATAAAATTATTTCACGTGCATTACCGAAAAAATATCTTCATTCAGATAATTTAACAACTTCACATATATATAACATTTTTCTTAAATGTACATCCCCTTTAATTAATCGTATTTACTTTAAAGATATACAATTAAGATACAATTTTTTATTTTATTTTTTTGCTTTCAGTGGCATAACGGGTGTAATATAATTATCTACATGTTAATGAAAATTTTATATATGGTTATTAATGATATCACTGCGTGTAATAACGATTACAATTACAATTGGACAAAATGACTATAAAACCCTTCATGTTCACCATTAGAATGTATTTGAAGCGCGAAACTAGTCACACCTTTCCAATTAAGTAACTTACTTTACTACATAATGTATAAAAATTATTATAATATATAGATAATTTCATCCACGTATTTTATGTAGGTGATTAATTAGGATGAAATGAAATAATAGCAAGTAATTGTATGGTTTTTTTTTTTTTTTTTTTGCAATATAAAAAATTGAGAAAGGTCAAACCTGGAAAACGATATTGCAAATCCAACCCCAGTGGCCGACAATTAGCTCTTCCCCTCACATCACATGCAAACAAATTTAACACTTTGAAATCTTTCCCCATTTAAATATCCAAAACGCCTTTCTAAAAATCCAATTCAATCCTACATATACAAACAAATTCTCCCTTCATTCACAAAATTAATCAAGTATTCATGCATGCCCTCCCATCCGTTGTCTTCTTCTTGTAATACCAATGATGTTGGCACAAATATAACTCAAATTTTTTATAACATGATTTATATATATATATATTATATATATATATATAAGTGCCTTATCAATTTTCATGCAAGTCCAATGTTTGATGATCTGATCTCAATTAATTACATACGATCATGTGTTGCAAATTGCATTGTAACATACAATTAGTAACGATAAGCTTAGCAAAAATTGATTTGCTGATATTGTGAGTATCAGGGAAGAAAAGTCTAATAATCCCAAATATAGGCAAGTGAAACAATTTTATTATCATAATCCGAACAATAGATAATAATAATATTAATAAAAAGAAGTATTTTATGCTCATCTTCTTGCTTCATCCAAATAAAATGCCAACCATCTATGCCTCTAAATAGACCCAACAAGATTTCCATGCCCCACCCTTCATACAAGGAGAGAGAGAGAGAGAGAGACAAAATATACACAAAAACGACCCCTGGCCCTGGTTCAAATATGATGATACTCCTACATGAAGGTGGGTGATTGAATTGCAAAGATGGCTGGCATTTAACATTAGATTCGTACACATATTATTCGACAAATTGCTCTCTAATCTTTATGACAGATTTTAATTAAATAGGCAATGAACTAAGATGATTAATTGGGTCTGGTTTTCTTGGACGAAGGTTCCGGTGAGGATGAAACCGAAGGATTTTTGGCCTCTGCCCACGAATCATTGGTAGAGCTTTCAGAGCTGAATGAAACATCCATGACTCCTGTGGGACTTCCGGGGAAAGATCCAAACTTTCTTTTGTTTCTTGAGAGGAAGTGGACGCTGGTGGCTACATCTTGTATTAGCCTGCAGCAGTGTTCCACTTTTTCCTGTTTCAATTTCTCTGATTAATTCTGAGTTGAACTTGTAACTATAAAGATTCTACGATTTGAGGAACATTAAGTTTTCTTCTGCTGTGAATTAGAACAAGGACAAAATATACCTTAGTTCCGAGAATGGTCACTAGTTTATCTTGATATTGCACCCCAATGCTGGGCTCAACACTGCTAATAACATACAGCATTGTGGCAGAGGCCAATGCAGAAGGCAGATAAGAAATGAATCTACAATCTGCAGGCACGAATAGAACAAAAATTTAATCTAGGAAACATTCATGGAAATTGGAGTCAAAAGATGTAGCTCGAATTATTATTTTTACCGGAAATGAGGGATAGAAGCAAACACTGGCATCTGTCTTGGAAGTCCTTACAGAGATGGCTATTAAATCCAAGTCTCTTTGAAAAGTACTCGAGGAATGAATGTGGGGTGACAGGATTCATCTTCCATTTAAGCGTAGAGAGAATCAGAATCTCCATTCTTTGAATGGTTTTTGACTCGAACACATATTTGGAATCCACCTAAACACAAAAAGTCGAATCAAATTCAAATCTTTAATCACACAGAATCAAGCAATAACAAGAAAATTGTGCCTACTTGGAGGTCTAAAAGAAGTGGAACTTGGGTCTCCTCGACTTTGGCAGCCAAAGAAAGACAAGCCACTGCAGCAAGCTGAACCATCCACGGCTTCTCTGTGTGGGACTGATTAATGCTACACAAAAACCTATCCAAATAGTTAACTGCAAGAACCGCAGTGAGACCAGAAAACGAGTAATATCCAACGACCCTTAGCATCCACTCCACCGCCTCACGCCTATCCTTAACCAAACACCACTTCTCCAAAAATCCATCGTACAGTTGGTTTTCCTGCTCTCTATGCAGTAATGCTCTCAACTCATCATCGTTCTGTTCCAACAGCTCCACAAAAGCCGTGGGTTCCAAGCTCTCCCCTTCTCCTTGTGCAAAAAAGCTTCTTTCGATTATTTCTCCATTGTCATCCCATTGCTCCTCCTCACAATACAGAGAATCCAAACCCAACGGAAGCTGGTTTAGTTGATGGCCGGAGGAAATCATGATCTTCTTCCAAGAAGAAGAGTTGGAAGACTGATTGCATTCATTGTGGTCAAATAAGTATAGAGAAGGAGAGGCGTAGATGTGAACTTTGCGCCATCCCAATGAGGAGGAGTGGACGAAGGTGCAGACTTTTGAGAGTGGGGGGAGCTGAGGAAAGGACAGGCTATAGGAAATGACTAAAGATTGTATTTTTATTGCTTTGTGGGATTTGGTGCGCGCTGTGGTCTCTTTTAATTAGTATGGCATGATGCCCACCAAATTACTTCCAAGATTTTTGAGTATGTGCCCGTGATACGAATTAATTTTACCCATATAATCATATTTACAATAAGAAACTAATATTTTTGATATAAAAAGTAATATTTTTTTATGGATAACACAAATAATATATCATTCTCACAAAATTGACGCGTGAGACCATTTTACGTGAATTTTTGCCAAGATTTTTTTATTATTATGATTTTATTTTTAAATTATAAATGTTTTTTTATGTATGTGCTAATCAACTAAAAGTGATTAGAGCACGTATACAATATGCCTATAAATAGGGTTGAAATTTATATATATATATATATGTATGTATTTAAAAGAATGTAACTTTTAGAGAGAAGTGGAAATATTTTGATGGGTTGAGGAAGGTTGAATGCCCAAAAAATATGACTAGTTTCTCCTATGAAATGAGAACATTAGCTGTACTTGCATAATTTTTGTTGTACGTTAATTAAGTATTTTCATTATACATTATTTTATAATAAAATGCATCTTTATAAATATTATTATTTATAATATTTTTTAAACTTAATTTTGAATTAGGAAAGTTAAAAGAGTGGCTTGAGTTGGAAATTGGAATACAAAAATTCATTGATTTTAAGTTGAAAAATAATTTAATATCCTAAAAATTCAGCGTATTCAAGCCACTTGTGCAGAGGAATCTTAATTTGTTATTTATACGGGCTTAGGCCCTTATAGCAATGGGCCACACAAGAAATAGCTAGGGTCACGTGAGTCTTCGAACATCAAAAATCCGTATCAATTGGGCCCATGATGCGGGACCCACATGTATATCATTAACGAGCAATATTCATTGAAATGGCACCTAGTAGATCTCATATTGTAATAATATTGATACTGTTAATGTCATAAAATATGTGTTATTTGATCAACTGTAAATGATATTAACTTTAGAATAACTTGAACTCGACCGATTGAACTTGTGCAACTTTTTCTTCGGTTTAGATAGAATAAGTGCCCAGAAACTTTTATTAAGATGAGACAGTTTAATTCTCTTCAGATAAATGACAGAATTAACGTAATTAATGAGACTTAAATAGTGTTTGCAAAAAATTATCCTTTTATAAAAGTGATTAAATTTATATATTATAAAAAATTAAAGAAAAATCAAAAGTTGTTAGTGTTTAGAAACAAATATGAAAATTTAAAAATCAAAGTTGGATAGTGTTTGACAAATAAGTGATTATAATGATTTTAACATTGACTTTTTTATTAGAATCACTTTATTTTGAAGAATCATAATCACCATATGACTAGATTTTGAATTTTAATTAAGTTAAGTATAAGTTAATACATAATTTGTGTTTAAGAAATACACAAAAGTAATTCTTTAAATTAAAATATAAAAATCAAGTTTTTTTTAATGATTACAAATAATATTCTCTTACAAGTACAACAACTGCATTGTATAATCCACCACTTCAATTTGCACATTTTGTTTATATATATTTCACAATAACAATAACATTTTTACTATTGTAATCATTAACTTCCTCAAATTTTTGAACAAATGTATTGTCTGGAATCGCATACTTTTTTGTCTATACTAACAAAAAAAAAAGAGTAAAGCTAAAATCATTTACTGTCGGACATGCTTTATTTCTTTAGATGTAAATGATTAGAAATAGGGTTGTTTTATTTTACTATTATTCTGTATAAAGTATTGGAATCACCCTATATATCCAAATGAGATCGATATTTTCCAAGCAAAATAGTCAAATAGACAACTTCCATTAAATACGTACTTTTCTTCTTTCTTTTTTTTTTTTTGACGGGATTAAATACTTTTCTTCTTGGATATATTGAAAGTTTACTTATAGACATTAGACCTTGTAACACTAGTTATTTTCTTATAACATACATGAATAATAATTTTATGATACAATGCTACGGGCCGGGAGAAGAAAACGTGAATGTGTTTGTTACAACTTACACGTCACCGTCAAATTACAAACCCAACTAAAGTATAACCCCAACATCATATATATATATATATATATATATATTTATTTACATAAATTTAAAAAGTTACTAGAAACGTAAATTCTAGAAAAAAAATTTCAATTTTATCTTTATTTAATAAATATTTTAATTTAATTAAAAAATTATTAGAATTAGTGATCAATGTATGGAAAAAATGCAATTTTAGTCCTGTATATTTGTTACATTGCGATTTTGGTCCTCTATATTTTCATATTTCAGTTTTAGTTCTGCATGTTCTGATTTTTGGCAATTTTAGTTTTTTTCTTTGAAAATGCTTACGTGACACTATGCACATCAGCTCCACATTGGTGCCACATCAGCGGCACATAGGAAAAAAGGACTAAAATTGTAAAAAAAAAAAATAAAGTTAGCGGACTAAAATTGTAATCTTAAAATATAGAGAGGATCAAAATCGCAAATTGACAAACATACATGCATGACCAAAAAAGTAATTTTTCCTTAATGTATTTAATGATGAGACATATTGGAAAATAATTGATAAAATAATATCAAACATGAAACGTGAACTATATATTTGAAACGGGTGAAATTTTTTATATTTGACACATGAAAATTATATAACAACTATTGCTTAATTATTCCTAACATTGTTAATTAATACTCACACCAATTATATAACAGTAAATAATTGATTTCATAATTTATTTTGTAAGCATTGCAATATTTTGTAAGTTACTTGAAACATGGAATCCGATTCAATATATAGATTTGGAAGTCTTCATTTTCTCCGAGAATTGGTTGTTTATTTATTTATTTTAATTTGAATCCTGCATGAGTCCAAAAACCGTGTGCTTGATACTCCCGCAAATCTACATCTGCTAGTTGTTATGCAAACAAGTCCACATGATTTATTCGTTTAAAGACGAGTTATTTGCATTCATCTCTTTTATATTTTATGTATTAAAAAAATTATATTACATTATCCGTTTAAAAATTACTACATAACACAAGAAGGTAAAAATAATATCCCATATTCCCATACATAGTAAAGTACAAAAAACGTGAATACAAATTTACTTTTTTAAAAAAGCTCAATCTCCAAATGTCAGCAGGATTAACATGCAAATTAGATGTTTTGCTGCAAGTCTCGGCTGAATTCAGAGAATTGGAGGATGATTAATTTGATATTTTGTATAGATGATATAAAATTGTAATTACAAAATGGAAACTTCCATATAAATCTTTTGACATCTATATATTTAAAAACTATCACGTTCTGTGACTGTGATCCCATCTGGATCGTCGACTCTCGTATAATATATGCATGTCTCATTGTGAATGATTGCATATTTGCATCGAATGGGGAACCAGAATGCATGGCATATTAAAATTAAATTAGCATGAGAGTGTGGTTGGTCAACATTGGAAAGTTGCCAATGCATGCGTTCCCCATACTTTTGGTTTCTTTCTCCATATATATGTTTGGATGTAATAATTGCATTTTGTATAATCATCGATCCATGGGTAGGCATACACATGGCCCAAACTCTTCCATTCAAAATCACCATTCATTCATATATAATTACCCTATCCAATTCAATTTTATCACCATCCGTGGACCGTACCATGCTCATTTGACCATATATTAATAGTTTCATCACATGGAACATATATACATAATTGGTTCACATTTCACGCTAATTAAGTATCTGTGCACTTCTCCATTTTATAACCAAATCTCGCCAATTTGCACACAATTAATGATCGAGTAATTTTATGATGGAAAGCTTTTCGCATTGAATTAGATTAATGAGAAAATTAAATGTTAATATATATTAAGTAGCATATAATTAAAGAGTTGTCATGCACGATCGTAATGAAAAATGTAATCATATATATATAATTCCTATTTCACAACTTGTCCCCCACCCGGCCAGTGGCCACCCCTTTATTACCAGCTTGACCCGCAGCTTTAATGTCTTTTCCCACCATTATTATTTCTGTCTTTTAAGCGGTGAAAACATATATAGCTTAATTAACTCTTTTACTACATGCGTCGTTCGTGTGAGCTAGCTAGTCAAAACCTTGCAGTTCATTTTTATATATGGCCCATAACATAATAAACTAATTATATATATAACAAGTCAAGATGGATATTTATTGGAACTCATTGTTCATAAATAATCTCCCGAATTTTAGTACATATTCGTTCCAAAACTCAAAATATTGAAATGTTTTCTTTTTCTTTTTTTATTTTTAGAAACTCGTAGTTTTTTTTTAATATATATGAACGAATCGACCTACACTCCGGTTAGTTTTTCAATTGGAATAACTCACCTATATCAATTCATTGATATTGTAGGTATTCGTACGTACATACATACAAATGTGTGTGTGATTAAATGATCGAAAAGGGGTTTGATAATTGGAGACAAGCACAGCATGCAAAGCAGTCAAAAAGTGACACCATATATAATTCTGCCCAATAGCTAGCTGTTGTAATTTCACTACGAGTGTGAGTGAGGTTGAGGAGTAGGACCAGCATCATATCATTTGAACTGCTCCTTTCAAGTCCTCGGGAATTTTATTTTATTTTTATCGAGCTATATTTGATTTAAGAATATAAATCTTATATTAATTACCATTATATATTAATGTTTTATTTTTTTTTTATTACTTTTTAAAAAAATAATTGAATCTCAAACTAACCCCACACTCCGACATGAGTTTTGGGAGAAGGACTTGTAAGATGGGGATCGTGCATGCGGGAAGGATTTTTCATTCACTTTTACTATATATATGGAAGGAGCTAGAAATTAATTTGTTTTTTTGTGAATTAATTGGAGCATATATTGTGCATGCATCGGTTCATATATTTGTCTTGCGATATCTGGCATGAGAATTATCCAAGGGGTGAAAACAAAAATGATATTTGCATGTGAGGTTTCACCAGTAAATTTCGTGGTATTCTTTTGTTGTCTTTATAGTACTTTTACATCGATAAGATTACAAAAAAGTTTAGCTTTATGAAACTACAATTGTGTTGTCTGAAAAATGGAAATATTTTATATATATATACAAAAATAATTATGGTAACCATTATTATGCTAAAAGTATGTGAAGTGGCAATCTCCTTTGCTACTTTTACCTCTGCGGGTATAAATTTAATTTTGACTCCGATATCCTTTGAAGGGCTATAATTTCAAATAAAAACTGAAAAATATAAGAACAAAAGTAGAGTAAATTTGTTAGAAGCAACAAATAACAACTCGATCGATTGATTATCTATTGGACCACTAATTGGAGAACCTATACTGAAACTGATATCACGGCCCCTTTTGGTATGGGCTTTTATTTTCAAATTTCTTTTGAGCTTATGTTGAGTGTGGGCCTTGTACATGGATGGACCTGAGTCCAGGATATTTGGTAAACATCGGGCAGACGCTACATGGCCTTCAAATTCGAGCAGCCATGGGTTTAAAAGAATAAAAGAAATGAGATTCCATCATGTTGTGGTTGGATTGATGTATGTGAAATTCATAATAACATATTCATTGTTTTATTTGATTAAATTCATTGGATAGTGGATTAAAATCTCAACTAGTTATTTTTTTTAGTGATCATGGTAGTTTTTAATGCACATTTAAATCCTTTCTCAATTTCAAATCCTCCTATATGAACAATCTGGTGACATTTTGAGGAAAAAAAAAAGTAGAAAAAAAAAAAAAGAAGAACAATCTGGTGACGAGTGTTTTCACTTTTCATGTCAAATGTATGGTCCAATGCTAAACGTGTTGACCAAAATTGACAAATTAATGATCAATGGGAGAAGAAGCTGAAAATATTGAATTTCTATCCAGCTACATATTATAATTATAATAATCTAGCATATATTGCCTTGACAAGTTGCATGCATTATCAGGGCACGGTGAATATGCTTTAGTGACACGAGTTAACTTTATTTATATTTTTAATATGTATTTATTATCATCAATACTCATGTGAGACGGTAACATGATATAGATATGAACATATATAAACGAAAAATACTACTTTTTATTGTGAATATGAAAATGGTTGATCTGTTCGTGAGACCGTTTCACAATAAATCTACTTATTTATTATTAATTCATTATCTTTTTTTCCTCACCATTATTAATTCCTTATCTAGTTACTTACATAAGATTGTCAAATCGATTTACATTTAAGTCGGATATCTTGTCTTTATTATTAATCAAGTGAACTTTAATTTAATTTTATTTTTTTGCCACATTAACAATGCGCTAATTATTAAGGAAATGACATAATTCAAACAAAATTAAATGAAAAGGAGAAATTTAATAAATTATGTTTTATTGCGCGTTCATTACGTATATAATTAGAAAAGTAATGCCATTAATTCAAATGCTGCTCTATCATTTCTTTAGAATCCCATTCACGTTTTCAAAACCTCAATCATCCCAAATTAAAGATGATTATTTTATTCTATGATTAACGTAAAGATAATCCAAAAGCTTGAAAAAACCCAAAGAAGAAAGAAAAAAGAAAAGAAAAGAAAACACCCTTTTTTCACAAATCAAAAGATTAGCTTGCTGTGCATTGGTGAAAAGCTCCCGAGAAGGTGCAATCGAAAGACTACACCTCCGTCGCAGATGGGCCAATCAGGTTCCACCTCCAAGCTCAGATCTCCTAAGCCCGCCGCGGCTATGATCTCCTCCCCGGCGGTGGCGATGGAGGTTGTCGAGGATCCTGATTCTGCCACTACACTCCAAGATGACTTCATCGATGGAAACGACTTCACGTTGGATCTCCCTGACGAGTGCTTGGCGTATGTTTTCCACTCACTTTCTTCAGGTGACCGGAAGCGCTCGTCTCTGGTGTGTCGCCGCTGGCTGAGAATCGAGGGGCAGAGTCGCCACCGTCTGTCTCTCAATGCGCAGTCCGAGCTCACTAATTTTTTCCCTCGATTGTTTCTTCGTTTCGATGCGATCACCAAGCTTGCTCTGAAATGTGATCGCAGATCTGTCAGCATTGGCGACGATGTGTTGATTCAGATCTCCCAAAAGTGCACGAACCTCACAAGATTGAAGCTTCGTGCCTGCCGCGAACTAACTGACGATGGGATGACCAGTTTCGCAGAGAACTGTAAGAATTTGCAGAAATTCTCTTGTGGGTCTTGCAGTTTTGGGGCAAAAGGTATGAATGCTTTGCTTGAAAATTGTGGGCTTCTTGAGGAATTGTCAGTGAAGCGGTTGCGAGGTATTACTGATGGGGCCGCAGCCGAACCCATTCGGCCGGGAAAAGCTTCTGGATCGTTGAGGGTTATTTGTCTGAAGGATCTTTACAACGGGCAGTGTTTCGGGCAGTTGATCGTTGGGGCGAAAAATTTGAGGAGTTTGAAGTTGTTTAGGTGTTCCGGGGATTGGGATAAGGTGCTTGAAATTGTCGCGGATAGGATAATTGGACTTGTAGAGCTTCATCTGGAGAGGCTTCAGGTAAGCGATCGTGGTCTTTCTGCTATATCGAATTGTGTGAATCTCGAAGTATTGCATTTGGTGAAAACCCCCGAGTGTACTAATTTTGGACTTGCATGTATTGCTGTGAAATGTAAGTTGCTTCGGAAGCTTCACATCGATGGATGGAAAACAAATAGAATAGGTGATGATGGGTTAATTGCGGTTGCTGCTCACTGCCCAAATCTGCTGGAGCTGGTTTTGATAGGCGTGAATCCTACACATTTGAGTTTAGCAAAGTTGGCCACAAATTGCCAGAATCTGGAACGATTAGCGCTTTGTGGGAGCGAAACCGTTGGAGATGCTGAGATTTATTGCATTGCTGAAAAATGTACTGCTTTGAAGAAGTTGTGCATCAAGAGCTGTCCTGTCTCAGATCATGGCATGGAAGCACTTGCTGGCGGATGCCCTAACCTTGTTAAGGTGAAGGTTAAGAAGTGCAGAGGGGTGACTTCTGAGGGAGCAGATTGGTTGCGAGCCAGTAGAGGTTCACTTGCAGTGAATTTGGATACCATCATGCCCGAATTGCCTGAAGCCGGTGGCATTGAGCAAGAAATTGGTGGTGCTGATATTCCTCCATCTGATGGAGGAAATAGGGATGTCAACATTGCATCTAACAGTACCGGGAGATCAATGTCCTTTAAGATGAGGTTAGGGGCTTTTTCAGGGAGGAGCTTGGTGGCTTGCACGCTCAGGAGATGGTCAAGCCTTGGTGGCCGTGGCCGGGGCCGGAATAATCTTGGAAGGAACTCGGGTAGAGTAGCTGTGGGGAATTAAAGCTATTGGTCCGGTTAGTTTGCATTCTAGTTCGGTGTATGTACTCAGATGATGTTAAATTCCACCCCATGATCTTCACAATCTAGAGTTAAGCTAATTGAATGTCATTGAATCTTGATATATATGGTAACTACTGATATTGGTTCTTGCTTCTTAGGTAGAATTTGTGGTTCAAAAATGTATGAACTCTTGTTATCACTCCACCTCCCCAAGTATACGAGGCCTTAAAAATTCTCTGGTCTGTGGTTTTATATTGGCTTGCTGAATATGTGCTTGGTTATTCCTTGTTCCTTCCATTTTGAGGTTCTGATTATCAATGTAAACAAGCGATAATACGATATCCGAACATCTTATTTGGTTTAGCTATGATTGTTCATTGGAATTGTAATCACTGTTGAAGTGCAAAGATTATACTGTTAAAAGTTCTGCAGTCCATCATTTCCTAATTTTACCACATAACCTCCCTATTCGAATTTCGGATTATCTGATGATCAATAATAATAACAATGATTCACTCCTATAGATAATTCAAACCAAGCATTTAAAATTCTTATTCAAATATGGATCAAGAACTATAACCTTGATCTTCAATCAACTAGAAGATCACGCCCAATAAAAAAATTACCCAGGAACTCGGAATACAAAAGGTTATCTTTTAGAGAATAAATAACATCCGAAAATTTGAAGTTCTGAACTTGATGATTTCATAGGCACAGAAATATGTGAATCCAGATATTGGCTATCACTTTGTTGGATGGGTGAGAATATTTAAACTGACAAACAACTATGTATACACGGTATGAAGCACTTCATGTTAATGGACGTCCATGTGTTCTCAAACATGACCCCGAAGTAAAACTCAACGCAAATCATAGATGGGGCATCTTCTTCGCACATTTGAAAGCTTATGATAAAAAACCAAAGGAAAAGTTTGCTCGTATTGAAAAACGCTTAAATGTTATACAAGAACTTGCTCAAATAAAAATTCTGGATACAAATCAATATAACACGAATTTTTTGCTGTGGGTTCAAGATTAAAATTCATAATTCATATGATCCTGATTAAAATTGGGGTGGTGGTGGGTAGGCACCTCCAGCGGGTGGAGGAGTTGGGTAACCAGTGTTGGGTGGCGGCATTGGGTTGATACCCATGGAATATGGCGGTTGGCTTGTCAAATTCGCTTGAGGCGGGTACTGACTGGCTGGGTTGGGATATGGTGCTTGGATTGTTTGATTCCCTTGGGGTGGAAACTGACCTGCAGGACATAAGAAGCATAAGATTGTCATCGGCATCCTCAAGTTCAGAGTTTATAGTATTTGTCAAAAAAACAATTTCGAATTTTTCTCACATAAATCCTTGATGAATGCCAACTAATATAGGAAATATAGTTGAGATGTTGCCAATGTACCTGGAGGATAAGCACCTGGGGGCGGCTGAAGGCTACCAGGCTGTGCAGGATATCCTGTCGAAGGATAGACAGGTGGCGGAGTTTGCCCTGGGTTTACCGGGTAAGTAGGAAATGGAGCCGGGGCAGATGAAAAAGGGGAATAAGCAGCTGTTGTATTGGATGGATTGGGAGGGTAAGGTGAAGGGGTTGTTGAAGATGGGTGATAAGGATTGGCCGGCGGAGCGGTGGTGGAGAAAGGAGGAAAGGGTGGCGGTGCAGTGGCTGAGCTGACAGGAGTAAAAGGCTGTGGTGGGGTGGTTGAGTTGACCGGGAAAGGGCTGGATGTTTGTGGATTAGGATTTGGGTATGAGTAGTTAGTGTTCAAAGGCTGTGCAGGGTTTGGATATGGCGCAGGGTAAGGGCCAACAGGGGGCTGCGGCGGCCCTTGTGTTGGATTCACTCCGTTGTACGGCAAGAGAGTCGAAATGGATGCATTTGGTGTCGCGTAGAGCTGAGGTGGTGGCGGAGCATATTTCGATTCCATGCCGTTAGCACCTGTATTCATTTAAATCGCAAAATTTGTTTCTAATGTTGGTTTGAAAACGCAGAAACCTAAATGTAACATAACACAAACAGATCCAACTTGAAATCTCGAACAAATAACATTCATATTTTATATTGATACCTGAGCTTGCAGGGAACTGGGGCTGGGGCTGGGGTTGATTTCCAGAGTAAGAATCGGGTGCTCCAACCATGGCTATCAAATTTGAAGGGCTGACTAATTTATGATTCTTCTGAAATGATGGAACTCTATATAACGAGACAGGGCGGAGACTTTGGCATTGGAGGGTTGACTTTGAAATCTAGTACCCATTTAGATCCACGTTAATGCTAACAATATACTAGTATGTATCATCCAGGCCATAACTCTGCCATAAAGTCAACTATTGGATGCTCCGAATTTCAAAACTAGACTATTTAACACCCAACTTGTTCGTTGGCATGTGCGAACAAGGCTCAAAATCATGTCATTGAATTAATCATATCAAATTTCGAAACCTATCTCATTTTTTAGGGATATGATATCACTAGAACAGAAGATCTTGCCGTTTAGAAAAAAGAGATTTTGGGAAAAAAAAATAGTGAAACTGAATAATCATAATAATAATAATGATAGTATTTCTTGATTTGAACATAATTTACGTGCGACTATAACTTTATAGACCAGTGGTTATTCAACTATTTTATTTTTCATTTTCTAAAAATTTATGTCCACATCTATCGACATAATTATTTCTCTCTTATGGAAACTTTCATCTCTCTCAAACTATCTTATTCATACATTATTATATCACAATACAATATTTTCCAAAATTCTTAAACACACATTTTGTGTTTGTGTGTGTATAATGATTACCAAAAAAAAAAAAATGATTGCAAAAATATATATTTTTTTCTGAAGGCAAAATGAATAAAACATTATTTATATATTTCCGTACATCTAGCAACATACAGGCCCATCCATTTCTCGAAAAAAAAAACATACGGGCCCGTAAACAGTTTGCTCTTTGGCCCATTAAGGAGTTTATCTCTCGCAAACCCGGCCCAAATAAAAGCCAAGCAACCATAAGCCACTGCCACTCAATCAAATCTAGACCGTCGGTTGTACCATTTCGAAAACCGGAAGAATCGGCGTTTACAGTTTTCCTCAGTAATCTCTCTTTTCAATACCGAAATACAATGAATATGGGTGGCGGAGCAGGCGTTGCCGGCGACAATCCCGCCTCCGTCGTGACGCAATTCAGCCACACTGTGTGGCAGCGGTACCAGCATTTGTTGGACAAATCGACTCCGTTCGTGCTGTACCGGTGGATCTTCCTCTCGGCGATTGCTTTCCTGTACGCGCTGCGCATCTACATAGTGCAGGGTTTCTACATCACCACGTACGGGCTGGGAATTTACATCCTGCAGCTGCTGATTGCGTTTTTGTCGCCGCAGGTGGACCCTGAGATCCACCAGCTGGCTGATGGACCCACCCTCCCCACGCGCGGCTCCGACGAGTTCCGCCCCTTCGTACGCCGTCTTCCCGAGTTCAAGTTCTGGTTAGATGGAATCTTTTTTAAGAATCTGATAAAATTTTATGATCCAGATATGTGTGGGTAAAAGTGATTGTTGTAACTTGTAAGATATTATTTCCATGAATTCTGTCCTGTCTTTGTGCAAGTTTAGTTATGCCAACAGATCATGGATCTTGATACCTTCTTAAATGAATATATTACTCATGTAATGTTCAACAGCTGCACTAATAATGTTTCGTTTAATTTGGTTTGGGCTTCTGGGATTCTTTAGAATAAGATTGAATTTCGGCCTTTCTTGGTCTTCTTTCTTAATTCTTATGCGCTTGCTTCGCATAAGCTGGGTGCCGAGGTCACAGGCAGTAGCTCTCCCTTATTCGAGTTTCTCTATACTTACTGCTTCGAAGTGTTTTGGCCTCTAAATTTTCGATCTTTCAAGATTTATTTTTACCTGCGAAGATCTTGATGGAGTTGTTGCATCGCATATATGTGAAACTCAATTTGTGTAGAGCTAGAATGTAGCTGAAGTTTTAGGCAAAAAGTTTGAGAATTGTGCTAAAACTGGAGATTCTTTCTCATGATCCATCTTCTCATCTGCTTATCTATATGCCTGCCTTAATGCCCTAAATATAGTCTTTACGTTCGGTACTCTGAATTGCAGGCATTCACTCACAAAGGCCATCTGCTTTGTTTTTGTGCTGACGTTCTTTAGTGCCTTTGATGTGCCCGTATTTTGGCCAATTCTGCTTTTCTACTGGCTGATTCTATTCATTTCAACGATGAAGAGGCAAATAATGCATATGATCAAATATAAATACGTCCCTTTCACATTTGGGAAGCAGCGTTACCGTGGGAAGAAAGCAGCTTCCGCCGAAGAGGCGATAACTTCTAGGCCTTAATATTCCAGGTAAATAAATCAAGGCCTTGATTTTCTATACAGGTTCTTCTTTAGGTTTACTTGTCTATTCAGAGTATTGTATCGTCAACTATTTCTCAATTCTCAGGCAGTCACAACAGACAGAATTTGTAGTTTTCCCTCTTCTTAAGAATCCCACTTTCTAATCTGCTCGTGAAAGATTTCATGTTGTTCGCTAGGAACACAATTTTGTCATTGGTGTGGCCACCTATGCCTATTGCCTAATAGAAAATAAATCTTGTGTAATGTATTTTTTAATTTTATTACAATGAGAGTGGGGATTGTTCCTTTAATTCTTGTGTGATGTACCGCATAATGAAGTCTTGTAATTTAATGATAAGATCCGGTTCTCAAACCCAATCGTGAACCCAATCAGACACCATTTTGAGAAAACATCGAACTCCAAAAATTAAAGAATCCCTAATTTTATACTGTGACACGGTAATTATCATTCTGAATGAACTCCACTGGTTAAAGCCCACTGAAATCTCGTGTCATTTATCGGAAATCAAAGAAGACATTTTGGTATTTTCGCTTTCCTTTCGATAATACATAGCTGTTGGGTGGAACTTGTGGAGGATAAGTTGGCAGTCATCTATCACAAATGAATGATCTTATAAAGTTTTATGTATAATGTATTTATTCTAAGTATTAAAGTCTCAGCCGTCTTATTCCAATGTAACATAAACTAATTAGTACAAGTAGAAGGATTCAAGCTGATCCATTATTGAATCAATAAAATGAAAAACAGAAGCAACAATGCATGGTAGACTGTGATCCTTTGACTTCATATCCGTCCGATGAGCGAGCCGCATTTTCCATTGGGAGATGAGGTCTTTCCCCTGCCATATCCTCAGCTTCTGTTCAAGGTTCTTATCTCTCAAGTACCACTCGTTTTCGCCTTGATTCCATCCCCTATTGGTTTTGCAAGAATATGCTTCATCGCCTTCTCCCCAAGTGGGTTGTTCTTGCTCTGTCCCTATTAAGAACTCTCAATATCCAGAACTATACACATTTTCGAGATTTGTTGATTTTTATTTTCTGTTATACACATCATCTGAATTCAGAATTTTATGACATTTGTTCTCTTATGGTGTAGAATGATTTTAAAGCTGAAAACATAAAGAACTTTACTTTTATTCGACATACCTTTGAGAAAGTTCCGGCTCGAACATTGCACACTGGATAGTCGTGCGGGCAGCAACTGTAATGGCCTTCACAGTACATAGCTCATTGCAAAGGGCAGCAGCCCCATGCAAAGCAGTAGCCGGTGCCTTTAGTTGATGGGGGAGATGGGCCCTGGAGAGGAGGATTCGAGCCAGTCTCAATACTCGACGCCATTTTCGGTGCCATAACCTACAAACCACACCATGGTCCAGCCCGTCGCCGCACTTACCTTTGAATATACCCTGGAGAAATTTACGAATTAAACTGATGGCATGAATAGAGATGCAGTGGCTGATTTAAAAGACGTGAAAAGGGCAAAGTGTGATTTTTGTGGTGTAAGTTGACATGTGATGATCAATTTTTTTTATTTTTGTCATTTGTTCGCTCGAAATCACGATATCCAAAGAATATTGCTTATTTTGCACTGATGATATGTTATATGGCTCATGTAATAAGAATCAAACCTATATTACACATTTAATTGTACTGACAAACCATTAAAATTGATTTTTATGAATTTTATACTTAATTTCAAATATATTTATTTTTTTAAAACAATTATTAAATACAAATACGAATTATCATCTTTTATTATATATAATACAAGGTATAATTTTTTTGGATAGACTTAAAACATCATACATCTTATCAAACTAACTTATTATAAAAATATTTTCCTTTATATATTTTTTTTCTCTTTTACCAATTCAATTTCAAAATTAAAACTATTATTTTAACTTTTTTATATAAAAAAAAATTTCATTCTTAATTTTGTTTTACGAAAAACTCACTTTGGTTTTAATTATTTAAGAGCTGTAGACCGATAATGTTTTTAAGCTGGACATATGGGCCATGAGAAGTATTGAGATGTGAGAGAGAGGTTGAGGGGACCGAAGTACAAGGAAGCGAAATTTTGATTTGGAGCTGTAAGAAAAGACTTGTTATGTGAATAAGTTACTGTGGGAACACATCCATCCCATATTTTGATTGATACTTGTCTTGTTCTTTATTTGTATTTTTTAGCCAAATAAAATGTGTATATTGCATCTGATATTGTTCTTTATTGTATTTCATAACATATTTGTAATATGTTGAGTTACAAAAAGTAAAAATAATATAAAAAGGAAGTCGGGTATTCGGAATAGAAAAAGTATTTCCAACGTAGGGTAAATCAACGATTACAAGTTGAATTGGTCCATTCAAGCTGCTGATAGAAGCAGCTTCATTCTTGAATCATGAACGAAATACAGAAGCAACCTGTACATAATTAATATAGTAATACAACAATCTGTTCTTGTTTGCAATTCAGTCCTTCTACATGTATGATTCTTGATTTTCGTTCCCTTCCGACGAGGTCTTGCATAATCAAACAAACCAAAGAGATCATCAAGAAATAACACCTTGTTCTCCCATTCAGAATCTCCCTTCTGCTCGACTGTCGCCGACCTGTCGAGGCCTCAAAGAATCCGTCAAGAGCTACTCTTCTTCCCCTCCTTTCTGAATGCCCCGATCGGTTTAGCAAGAATGTGCTTCATCGCCTCCACTCCAAGAGGGTTGTTCTTGCTCTGCACCACGCACATATATATAAAAACTCACTCAATAACCAAGAAACTGTGTCATTGAACGAAATAGAAATCGTTTACTTCAACATACCTTTGAGCAGGTTCCAGCTCGAACGTTGCACACGGGGTACTCTTGTGGACAGCAACTGTTATGGTCTTCACAACAAGTAGCACCTTCCAGAGGGCAGCAACCCCATGCAAAGCAGTAGTTGTAGTACTCATACACACAGCAGCAAGTGGTGCTTTCAGGGCATTCATAGTAATCGTCACAAACCGATGGTGATGGGGTAGGTGATGGGGGTGTTGGAGGAGATGGGCCGGGGTTGGGAGGATTTGAGCCGGTCTTGGTTGGGTACGAGGGCTCCACAGCAATACCACAGAGACCGGATTTTGATGCAACATTACGTTCCATCCTTATGTAGCCCTTTTCTCCCCAACTCGCCCCCCACGAGTTTCTGACTATCCAATAATCAACACCACTTTCAGTTCCGTAACCAACAGCTCCCACACCATGGTCTAGTGAGACTCCACACTTCCCTTTGAATATACCCTGCAGAAATTTGCGGAACCATGCTGAGAGAGGCAACAGGAGGCGATGCGACAGATGACTCATTAAACTATCAAGGGTGAAGATCTAGTGTTTCAGTGTTGGAGTGCGACGAAACTTACTGATTCATACAATTGGAAGTCCCTCCCACCAGCCTCAATAGCAACGCTAATTGGTTGATTTGCAACAGCCTTCTGTAGAGCCTTCTCATTGTAAGTAGGCACGTCCTCATAGCCGTCAATCGACACAACTTTGGCATTTTTCTGCACATCAAATGTTCCAAGGAAATAGTCAAGTCCATGTTAATGAAATTAGTATATAATTCCATACAAGTCGTAAGCTAAGCATGATATGTATACACAATCTGGATCAGGTCATGTCAGATGAATTAAATTCCTTTGCATAAAGATATAAAAACTGACCCTGTACTGATCACATCTATCATCCCTTCCTGTGTAGGGATAATCCTCCTCAGAATCAATTCCACCATTCTTGATAATGAATTGATACGCGTAGTCCATGAGACCTCCATCGCACCCTTGATCATAACTCGTATCACAATCGACCAACTCTTGCTCCGAAAGTGAGATCAACTGTCCAGACACTATCTGGTTAATACCTTCCACACCGACAATGGTGGAGAACGCCCAGCAACTCCCTTCAAAATTCGAAAAAACTCAATCAGCCACGCATCATTTTCGGCACATTAAGTATTGACACAATAAAAGTAAAATAGCAAATTAAATTTCCAAGTTGGGCCATATGTGATTATGTTCAAACAGAGTTTGTAGCACACGATATTTTTCTATAAGATTACAACTTTTTAAGGCATGGAGCCAAAAGTTTCCCGGCTATGGGACACAGCAAAAAGGAAAGATAAAGGCCAGGAAAAATTATAACTTCATGCATGACTCTTGAACAGCATGGATGAATGATTCACGTTAATATCTTTTCTGAAAATGAGAGGCCAAAAAGGCTGCCATCCATACAAAGAACGAACTTTTGGCAAATAATCACATAAATTTTTTTTATTATTTGGTCAAGGGAGGTAGAAGTAGAATAGAGTGTTGTCCCCATATATCTGATTGACATAAAGATTTTATTATATGAGTAAGAAATGATCAACTTGAAATTCTTGAAATTGCACACTTTAATTTGTTTCTCATTTGTCAGCTTGCAATTAGTCACTGTGTAACAAAATTAAATCAATAGCTGGCGGCTCAATCACGTTAATGAATATATCATTAGTTATTGAACAAGTGCTGAAAGCTACAGAGCTTCACTGATTAATTTAACACCAAGGCCAATAATTTCCAACAAAACCCCGCTGATGGAGGCAAACCACCAAATATTTAATTAATTTAATCTTACTAATATATATCAATGACCCTTCGTGATTTCCGTGTCTATGTCTAAGTCTAACAAGTTATCCCCTCCATCAAAGTCTGAATTACATTCAAGAACTACAAATTTTGTATACTTTCAATCTATTCTAAGAGTTAAGGATAATGTTGGAGTTAATCAAGTACTCTAAAAAGATTTTTAAAAAAAAAAATAGCTCAAAAGATTACAAGAGGTCAAACTAGCTATATAGTTTTTTTCTTTTTTTACTTGGCAGGATCTAGATTTAAGAAAAATAATCAAAACTACAAACTACTGGTCTAGATCGTACAAACGATGAAAAGAGACCAGTCACAAACTTTATGCTGTGGGATTAAATTTGGTATATATTTAAAAGATATTTTGTATAAAGAGATTAAATTTTTTTCAAAAGCTGGACTAATCATAAACCAGAGATGCATAAAGAAGATGGAAAAAAAATATTGACCAATGGAAAAATAGTTAGGGAGTAAACTAGTTAGCTACCGCAGCTGCCTTGATCTTTGATCGGAGCCACAGCGCCTTTCTCCCTCCAGTCAACGGAATCCGGCAATTCGTCGCCGACTTTCGGTTCGTACCGGGAACTCACAGCCGACAACCGGCGCTCGGGTCTGGATCGCGTGCCGAGATACGTGCTACGGTACTCATCGTTGGAGACATCGGCGAACCGGTTCAGACCAAGCTTGTATGTCCGGTTCGCCACCGCGTTTTGCTCGTCTATGTACCTCAGATTATCCTTAAAAATCTCGAGCTTCTTCTCCTTTTCGCCCAGAGCATTATAAGCTCTCCCGTGTTTGACCATCCAGGATTCGAACATGGACATGACCTCATCATCGGAGCGCAGACCCGGTCCGGCTTCGACTCCGGTTTTCTCGTCGTAGGAGATGATTGACATGTCGGAAGCCCATGTTCCGGCGAGAAACAAGGACAAGAACAGTGCAAGAAGAAGGAACGAAATGGTTGAAGCCATGTCTAGAGTTTCTTGGAACTATGGAAGATAAAATGGAAGTGGTAGTGGTGCTAGCTAGTACAATTATAAAGGCAAAATACTTACTGCTAATATATTATTATTTTTATTATTGTATTGGTAAATTTTTATTTTATTTTATTTTTGGCCCTGATTGAATTTAAAAAAAAAAAAAAAAAAGCATCATTGACCCATTAGTCGGTTGCTTTTATTCTGTATTTTATTTGTAATTAGTATGCTAAGGTTAAGATATTTTATAAAACTATGGATTCCAAAAAATAATTAAATGGGTTAAATTAAAATTGAAATATTTGACAGTGGAAAAGAAAAAAGGGGCCTCAAAGACTAAGGAGAAGGGAAGGTAACAGCTGGTGATTGTGAGAGGCATGTGGATGTGAAAGCAGAAGAGAAGACCCAATAGTAATTGCAATGGTAATAATAATAATAATAATAATATTATTGTTATTATTAATATTATTATAATATTTTCTTTTAATATACTGAACAAATGGCCGAATGGGGAAGTCACCAACTAACATGAGATGCACACTCAATTCCAAATCATTTGGCTTTTTATTCGGAGCTGTAACAAAAACCCAAGACTCCTTTTTTATTGGAAGATAATGTTCGGATAAATATGTTCTCATATTTTCAATTCCCAAACTTTTGAAGATAAATGAATCCACGTGGGGAGAACGTGGACTATAATTCTACACTAATTCATATCTAACAAATTATCTTCTCAATCAATTAAAGCATTATCTCGCACGTCGAATTATTGCTTTTAACCAAAAATGTATTATAAATTAAATTTAATTAAATAGATTATTTGTTAATTAACCTATTGAACCGGTCGATCAAGGGATTTATTTATTATCTATACTATTTTTTAGAAAAATAGTATATTATATTTTTTAAAAACGGTGTACGATATCCTAAATATTTTATTAAAAGTTATTAGGGAGGTAGCAAGGTATTTAAGATATTATTATTATTTCTAATGTGCGGTGAACACAGGATTCTCTTGTATCATTCTGCTCCACATACGCCACCAGAACAAGAGATTGACCAACATTTAAGACCCAACACCTCCAATTTTACCTAACAAATTTCTTGAATTAGTTTTATTTATTTGAACAATTGCTGTGAATTAGGTCTTTCTTAATTATTTTTTATTTTGAGTTGAATTTTTATCATTATATATATTTCTAATAAGTTGTTTCTTTATTTACCGTGTTTCCCCCCAAGTTTATAGCATTTTTATTCTTTAGGTATTTGGTCTGTATGATTTTTAGATGTTAGATAGATATCCATGCCAATCTATTTGACCTGTAGTTTTATTAAAGAAATAAATCACTTCTAATGTATAACACCAGTTGTCCATTATTCGATTTCATAATTTTTCGTAAGTATTTGGGGTTACTTACCATTTCAGTTGTGATATGAGATTGGGACATTTTAAATTTTTTTTAAAAATAATTTTAAAAGGTTATAAGTCCAACTTTTGGTAGGCCTTATGAGAAAAAGGAGTAGGATATTTGTGCAATTATAATCATATATTCGTATTATTATTATTATTATTATTATTATTATTATTATTATTATTATTATTATTATTATTATTATTATTATTATTATTATATCTATCGTGACAAACGATAAATACGTGTTAGTTTTCTATAGTGGATGAAATTAGATGGATATAAAACAGATGTAGCCAAAAATATCCACAAATTTATTTAAAGCTTAGTAATAAATGCTAATTCTACATCTTTATATTATATATTTATTTATTTTTTTCAAATCAATTTTGTTGAATTAGGAACTTATTTTTTTTTTTAAAAGGATATATGCAAAGGCGTTACATCTCTTCAAGAGTATTTTCAATCATTAAACATTTTTTTATTTCTTCTTAATGGTATTACTAATATAATAATAATCATAGTATTAACTAAACCAAATAAAAGTCTTGAGATAATCGTCCAATATTAATATATATTAAAAACTGATAAGATATTATTATAGTCGTTGGCATACGAACCTTTTGCTTGTGCATCTAAACTTCCCATTTTAAGGTCAATTTTTCGCCTAACGAGGCCAATTTCATGGATCTACGCAATAAGTTATTATAAAGCACAATTTCTCATTTTATCCCTTCAACTATACACATACACATTATTAATTGAATCGCTATATGTGCTTCTCGAGTTATTAATAATATCATTGTATATATGTTTTTTTTTAAAATAAAGTATTAAGTAAATAATTTTGATTATGTAAACGTATCTTCATACATTTCAATATTTGTTAAGACTGTGTCTTGCAAAACGACCCATCGAGTTGAATAGATTAAACTAATAAATTTTTTAATCTACTCATATTACTGCTTTTTAGTAAGATTTTTTAAAAAAAAAAATAATTGATTTTAGGAATAGAAAAAGAATCTGAAGACTGAATACGCGGCCAACTAGTTTTTTTAAAATAAATAAAAAGAATCAATAAAGGTGTTAGTTTTGGCTTTCATGTTATCATCCAAACAGACGCATATTTTATATAAATAGACAATATATATCTCTCGTATATATAAAAAAATTTTCTCTTAAACATCATCTTTTAAATTGTCGAAATTGCCCTTATGTAATATAAATATTATAATTTTATTTTTATTTGTTTTTTTTTATATTTCAAATTTCCATATTTTTCTCAACTAAACATTGTAGATAAGATAAATTGATAAAAAAAATTTAAATTTATTTTTATATTATTTTATAAATGTTAAAAAATAAATTTAAATATTATTTATATATAACATACAATATTAAATATATTGTATGATTTTATACACACGCAACGCGTGTGCGATTATGCTAGTATATATAGTGAGTCTAAATAATATAACGGATAGACGCTCTCTTGTGAAATGGATTAAGGAGATAAATTTCATAAAATTGACCTGTCAAATAATTTTTATAAACTTTTTGTGTATTATACCTCTCTATTTAATTAACATCAAATATAATATTATATCGCTATGATTACTTTATCAAGTCGATTTACTTGTGATATATGCACACACGACCAAATGAGTTGAAATATTTTTTTAACAACTATACACGATTTAAAACTGCAATTACATGGTGTGACAAATTGGACATTAAAAAGGGTACAAAAAGTTTGATTTTGAAAAAGAAAAGAAAAGAAATGGAATCATTTTTTTTTATTAAAAAACGAAAAGAAAAGAAAAGAAAACCTAGGGGTATGGGGCAAAACAATTGTATTATTTTATAGATTCTAATAGCCAAGCTTAACAAGTACTGGACCTACGGGTGAAAAAGAAAAATAAAAGGAAAGATTCCATGGAAAATATGCGTTCATACTATATGAATTTAATAATACACGTACATTTAATTTATCTTCATATGTATGGTCATTATTTTCATATGTCGCATTATTAGTAATACAATGGTCCACAATAGGGGGCATTGTATATGTACATGTAATATTTATATGAACAACCACACGACTCTCTCACCCCATCTCCTGTTCTGACCTAAAACATGTGCAACTATATATCCACTTCGAATTCCTTACTCTTCAATAAAAGCACACTCTTTCAAAATTTTTATATATTTCATGTGTGTGTTGTGTGTGTTTGTTAGAAAGGGAAAGGATAAGATATCAATAGATGGTGGCGGAGGTAAGCTTCCATATAATTTAGAAAGTTGGTATCGTTCAACGCATCTATGTTATGTAAAACTATATTAGATTATAATTTTTTTATCTATATAAGTTCAAAAATATTATGTTTTACCATATTGAAATGTTTTTTTTTTTTTTTTTGGAAAATTTAATAACATTGCTCACTAAGAAATCAAGAGATACAATGTGAAAGCCATCTCCATTAAGATAATATTAGTGGTGATCACGGTGCGATTTTGTGGTTTTTTTAAAAAAATTTAAACCGAATTGTCCTTTGTAGTTCGGTTATATTATATTTTTTTAATTGCGGTTTTACATAGATTTTGAGCGATTTCAAGCGGTTGCAGTAGGTTTGCGATTTTTTTAAAGATAAGTAGAATGAAAAAAAAGTTATCAAATTATTTAAAACAATAATAAAAAAAATAATAAATAGCATATTTAAAGATAATATAATCACAAATAGTACAAAACATAATTAGATAAAATATATAACATAAAAAATAAAGCATCAAAATAATGTGAAAATAGATGAATAGGATCTTTATGTTTCATTTTTAGTCATGATTATAAAATATCTTTGAAAAATATTTGTTGTGCTAAAAAAAAGAGAAAATATTGAAGGAATGTTGTGAAAGAAAGTGACGGAGTATAATTAGAAATAAAAATATATTATATATTAAGATGTCGTTAATTAATAACATTATTTAAAATAACTATATAAGCAAGGCGGTGTGATGCGGACGTTTTTGGGTAAAAAAACAAAACAAACCCGCACCGTGGAGGCGGTGCATTTTCATATTTTTTAAAAAAACTACGGTTATCTAAAGAAAATGAAAAAAACAGTTCGGTGTGATGCGGTACAATCGATTCAGACGGTTATTGAAAATTTTTGATTAGCCCTATATAATATAATAGAGGGTAACTAGTAAGTTATTTCTCTCCGAAATCTAGTTATTTGAATTTAGACAATTCTTCTAAACTTTTACCGTCGCATTGGTGTAATGGAGTTGTCATTGGAATATTCAGCACGAAAGGCAACATGTGAGATTATATTTTAATTAACTTGAGTAGATATGATTGAACTTAAAGGACAAAGTTTATAATAATTTTGGAATTGTTGGATTATTAATGCCACCGTGTCACTAATTTAAATATTTGGTTGCTTGATTTCTACCATAGGCTATACTATGGTTGCCCCTGAGGCCATCTCCAACCCAAAATTTCATTTTAAAGCAGCTTTACTCTAAAAGAGTGCAATTTCTGCACCAAATATAACATTCATCTTCAACCCACTTACTTCAAATCTTACTCTAAAAAAAATATTCTCGGAATATTCCTTTTACTTTACTTTTTTATATTAATTTTTATTATTTATAAACATATATATTTAAATATTTTCATTAATTAATTATATTACATTAAATTTTTATTATATTAATATTATAATATTAATAATAAAAATAATATTACTAAAATGATAAATATATTAATTTCGAATTATTATAATAATATATTATAAGAAATTAAACATAATTTATTCCAAATGATGAAATAAAATAAAAATACATGATATAAATTAAAACAAAACAATATACTTCAAATATTTGAATGACTATATTCATCCCATAAATGGTCAATTAAAGCATTTCGCAATCCATAATGAGCATAAAAAAATATCACTTCGTCAAGAACAATTAGCATTGGCTAAACTTCAAGAGAAAAACAAAATTTTATACAAGGGTGTTAGCACAATTGAAGATCCTGTGCTGCGCCAAATTGTTGAGAATGATCGAGCAAGAATTATGCAGAAAAGAGGAGAAGAACGTCGTCAACAATAAGGCAACTCATTTGGAAGATATTTTGGTGATATTGGAGGGTCTGGTTCTGGATCAGATTTTCCAAATTATTGATGATTTAGTTTGTTTCTGGTTTATCATCTTTGCATTTATTCAGTATTTGATTCTGTATTTTAATTTCAGTTGTGTGTTTCAATGCTTAGTTTTGTATTTGAATTTGTATTTTTATTATAAATTTATGTTGAATGTTTAATTCAATCATATAATTCGTATTATTTATTTACATTGTCTAATATTCTCCCAAATTATTAAATATTTTAATTATTATAACACAAAATATTTATTTCATAAATAATACCTTAATTATAAATCATTATTAATATTTAATTTTTTTCAAATTATTATTAATTTATATTAATTTAATAAAATTATTTATTATATAAATAATAAATAACAATAAAACATTAAAAAAAAGTAAAAGACCCCTGCGAATTACAAATCATTATTAATATTTAAAATTTTATTTTTAAATTATTATTATTATATATTAATTTAATAAAATTATTTATTATATAAATAATAAATAATAATAAAAAATTAAAAAAAAAAAAAAGTAAATGACCCCTGCGCCAAACCATGCGTCAAATCTGACGCAGGGCTAAAAACTATTGGACGCTACTTTAAGTAGCGTCCAGGGATGGAGAAGAAACCCCGCTTCAAAATGGCGTGAAACAGGGTTGAAGATGCCCTAAGTGATATTATAAATTTTGTGAGCTCAACGTTTTTATAGCTATTATGAAATGTCAACCTTGTGCTGTATCATATGATATAGTTCGAGTTTACTCGTATAACTGAGACATATTGAAAATTTATTAATGTTATGACAACAAGTGATAGGTTGTGATGAAATCTTTTGTTTAAATGAGAATGAATTTTCCGATAAATGAAATTATTTTAGGTGATCATCTCATTTGTAACATGTCATTTTGAATATTCGAAATTTTTTCACACATCTTTTGTGCATTTATGAATTCATATGAGATGGATCACCGTCGAATTCTGTATGTGGGCATTGGTTGCGCATTTTAATACAATCTTGTTCATTTTTTGTATTTCTTGAAATTGTACTCCAGTTTCTGGAGCCATATGTTGATTCGGGTGAGCTTCACATTCACGTGACAAATTATGGAAGTGAGTATATCTTATAGTAATATGAAAGTCAAAGTATGGATATATATCAAGGTATTTGCAGACATTTTGGTTTATAAAATGGTCGGTTCTGAAGAAACTCCATAAATATATCATCTACGCTTTGGGCTGTAGCAAGTGGGTCTCATTGTTTTGCTAAAGCCCATAACAAGTCAATTCCAGCAACTTCTCAATCTCAGCCTTTGGGCCCAAGTTCTTTATAGAACTTGTTATGGTAGACTAAAAGGCCTGGTTGGACTGTATTGACATTTTTTTTTAAATGGCGTGGACCACAGTCGGTAACTTTCGATGTATATTAGATAAATCATCAGACTAAGATTTGTGCGACAGACTAGTGTAGGGGTGCAACCGAGCCGAGCTACTAGTGAGCAGCTTGTGAGTAACTCGGTCAAAGCTCGACTCGAGCTCGAGTAGTTCGAGCATAAAATCGAGCTCGAGCTTTAAATCTATGTGCTCGAGTAGCCGAGCTACTCGATAAGACACACATATATAAAATATAATATAAATATATATATAAATATAATATATATATTATTATATATATATATTTATTTATTTATATATATAATTTTCAAGCTCGAGTACTCGAACATTACTCAAGCTCGAGCTCGAGTACAAAATTTATTACTCGATTGAGCTCGAGCAGTAAAATACGAGTCGAGCTTGAGCTCGAGTAGTATGCTACTCGATCTCGGCTCGGCTCGATTACACACCTAGGCTAGTGGATAGTCTGCAAACATCACTCACAATCCAGGTAAATCGCAATAGATAAGTCTTGTGCGACATGTTGGTTTTGGACTTAAATTAATAGATAAATTATAATTAAAATTAAATCAGATGTTATTTTACAAGGGATGTAATGTTATATGAATAAATTCAAGCTCGGCATTTTTATATAATCTGGATATAAATAAATCAAGAGTCCCAGATTTAAAAGCCTCACGTCAAACTCGATTAGTTCGCTATCTTGATCGTTACATGATCGTTTCATACATATATATATATGAAAATATTATCAAAAATATTTCACTCCATATAAATATATATAAATATAAAGCAAATAAAATGTGTGTACATGATTTTATTGTTCAAAACCCAGTGCCCATAAATTATGCGGGAGGCAAATAGGCAACTACCCTATTTAATATGGTCAATTTAATTAATAATCTAGTAAGCCGAACAAGGTCCACCGCAGAAATGCATTATTATGGGAAAGGTAAAAATCGTGATTGGGGACCTCACATATGTGACTTATAATGTCGCGATGCATCCATATTTATGTAATAATTAATCTCATAGACTCTTTGAATTAAAATTTTAGAATCAAATTAAATGGTTTATATCTCACAAATTTATTCATAAAATATATTTATTGCGAAGTAATTGCACAAAACAAATAATTTATACTTGATATATATATATATATTGATGTAGCCAAAAATCACTTGTACTCGACACGTTGCTTCCGCAAAGTTCGGAGTATGAATAAGTCCTTGTACGTTCCCTTGGGAGATCTTCAGTGGGTTGTTCCTACGTCACAAAACAAAGTCAGAGAAGCCGGAAAGGTTCCCGGCGAAGGCGCTCCGACGCTCAAGTCAGTGATTACTCAAGGAATAATAATCAAGAGTAGAGCGTTATAGTGCTAAAAAAAGTGTGTACCTTAATAATGAGGTGACTTGAGCTATTTATAGATATTCGGAGAGTTTCACGGGCTTGAGCCTCTTATGGGCTTTTGTAGAATTCAGGGCCTGCTTGAATTAAATATATATAATATTTAAATAAGCTAGGGCCTGAAAAATATTTGGAATGGACCTTCATGATTGGGCTCAGGCCCAGTTGAATTTTTAGGTGTAACCTATCATAGGCCCCCCACTCTCGGGCGTGTCGCGTGTGTTGAGAGGACCGAGAGTAGAATTTTTATCGGAGTATTGTCAAAATTTTAGCTGTCGAGAACGAATATTGTGTGCCACTGCGAAAAATATGGAGATACCATGATGGAGAAAACGTAATAGGACTGTGATGCAATGAAATTTAAATTCTGGCGAAATAATAATTACAGTGTAATTGGATAGGAATCAAAGTCCTGCCAGAATATTAATTGTAGAAACCCAGTAGAACTCTATCAAGTATTGTGATTATAAATTCAGCATCGCAGTATGTTTTCATCACAATTTACTAACGCGATTATTTCTGAATTTTTGGTGCAGTATTCGCTCGTGTGCGTTCCAACAATTGACAAAGAGATATTGCCAAAAAGATATACATGGCTGGTAACACATCATTCTCCACCCAAATTTTGGTCAAAGTTTTCGGTCAACTATCTTCTTTCTTTATTATTATTTTTCACAATTGGTTGGCTTTCCCTATTTTGCCGTGGTCTTTTATGCTTGAGAAATATGCGATTTACTAGTTCCTCAAACTTCTTCTTCTTCTTTTTGTTGTTTTTTTACGGTTTTTTTTTTGTTTCAACCCACTCTCTTCTTCGTCTGTCACGCTGAGAATTTGTGTGTATATGCTTGTGTGTGTATTTGTATCTGCTATCCTTCTCCACGGGTCGGCATCTTCTCCCCAATCCACGGCCGAACTAGCGGGGGTGCTTGACGAAGAAGCGGCGAGGCGGGGCAGTGGTGATTAGCTTTTCCGGCGTGCTTCGAATTCCAGCCATGGAGTTGCGTCCTTTTCTTGCGGATGCGCCCAAATCTGGACGGCTTAGTGATCCGGCGAACGGCTCCCGTCGATTTCCAGCCATGGATTAGTTTTCACGCTGTCCAAATCTGGAGTCGACGGGGCTACGATGACTTCGATGATGTGCGGATCGTCTGTGCGAAGTTTTGGCGACAGTGATGTTGTAGATCGAAGAGGGAGGAGACGTTGCTTCATAACAGGACTGCCGACATCCACATACACCTAAGTTTCATCCATGGCTACGTTTCTATGTAAGGAACGAGGCCAAATCTGAGATGGTGGTGGCATGGCTGTGTTCTGGCAGTTGGAGATCGAGGACGGTGGTGGGTGTGCGACAGCCGATTGTGGGGCGGCAAGTGGTGTTGAAGAAGTCAGTGGATGATGTAGACTATGTTGAACCCGCATCATAATGGAGATAGATCCATATACATACAAATATACACACACAAGATACACAATATGAAATATAAAATTAATTATGACCAAAATGTTTGACGCTTATTCTTTTGATAGTAAATTGACTGAAAATTTTTCATTCAAACTTGATATTGCACAAGAAAATATTATTTGGTAAAATTTATTTTTTTATATGTTTATCCTTGTAAAAATCATTGCAAGGTGTCATTCGCGGGGTAAGGTACTTTCGGTGTTGGTTGCTAACCGAGATACTTATCCCTCCTCGCCAGCGGAGTCTGGCGGTAATAGTGAAATTGACGAGTGTTTATCTCCTATGAGTTATTTGAATTCTTGCGATAATAGTGGTTCTCAAGAGTCTTCGGGAGGAGTGAGCGAGCGTCTTCTGGACGAGTTTGAGATTTTAAGCCCATTCCGAGAACTTGAATTATCATCTAGACATATTCTTAAGATTCCAAAAAATGGAGATTCATGTCAAGAACCGCCTCCGGGATATTTTACTGTATATCTGGAGTACTTTAATTTTGGTTTCTCGCTTCCTCCTCATGCCCTTTTGATAGAAATTGTAGATAGTCTTGGGGTGAGTTTAAGTCAATTAACACCAAGTGCGATTCTTTTTTTTACGTGCTTCCTATGTAGAGTGACCGAAATTAAAATGTCCCCAACTATAGACTTATTTTATGCGCTCTTCTCGGTGCGTCGTTCCATGCCGGGTTCCTATACTTATTTTTTACCTCGCGAAGATTGTAAGTTTTTATCTCGTTGTCCATCCCCGAAAAGCGATTGGAGAAAAAAGTTTGTTTATGTCTGGGATTATGGTTGGGAGGTTCCCATAGTATGGAGTCCGGACCACCGGAGAATATTTTTTAGCAAAACTCATCGTGAGTTGCAACTTGAATGTCGCTCGTTAGGTCTTTTCAAAAAGTTGGTTGATCCACAAACTTTGCTTCCTGCCGGTATTTGCTTTTTCATTCTCTTGCATGCTATTGTATTTTTTTTTTAAAAAAATAAATGTACCTTGCTCGATGTAATTTGAGAATTTATTGTATTTATTTATATATTATTCTCCTTGTTTTTTTTTATATAGGAAAAAAAATAAGTTTGGCGGAGGTCCGGGCGTGCATAGAGAAAAATGAGAAGGATGCGTCAAAAATGCTAAGAAAAGACTCCACAAAGGAGCGAGCTATCGTTGGTTCTCAAGAGCTTCCCCGAAGGAGGAAGTCTCCCGGGCCTTCAAATCATGCTCAACGTTCTGGCCCATCATCCAAACGATCCGATGTGCATAACAGAAATACTGGCAGCAAAAGGAAAGATGTTGCAGCTGGACCCGACATCGATGCACGTAGTAAAAAGGTTGAAGATCTGAGAGATCCGAAGAAAAAACGTAACAACGAACGAGTAGTTGATCTGGGAGCTCTCGAGGGTCGCCACTTGTTCGTGGAAGGAGTGAACCAAAATAATAATGCTGGATCTTTTTGGGATTTGAAAGATCCGGAGATTGGTTGGAGAAATATTCCCGTGAATCGGAGACCGGTGAGATTTTTCTCAGTTCGTCAATAGGCAAGAATCTCTTGCGAAGCACCGGAGAAAAAACAATTGAAGGCTATCGAGAATCCACAGCTTTTAGAGATGAAGTGATTCAGCGGGCGATTGTTATTCATGATGAAGTTGTCGTGGATTGTCGCCAAGAACTACGGGATACTAAACTAGTTCCGGAGGAAATTATTATGATGATTCACCCTAAAATTCCGGAGCCTAGAACTGCAAGAGTTGAGGATGACTCGGATCCTCCCTTAGGGAATTTATTGGGAGGACTGGGTGATGAGGAGATGATCGAAGCTTTGCGTTCGAATTTTTAGCTTATACAATCAATAATGGCGGTGTGTGTCGAAGCTACATAGAGTCTACTCTTTGGAGCCATGGAGCAGTTTAGCTTTATTATTTTTTGCCACTTTTGGGCAAAATTTTTTTGTAACAAAGTCAAAGTCATAGACTTTGTCTGTTCTTTTTGAGTAAGTAAGTAGTTGGTGGAGGAGCAAAGGAAAAACAATTATTTCCCCCTTTTTTTTATATATATATTCAATTTTGTCAGTTATCATATCTCTTTGTTTTCTGAAGTTGCTATTGCATACTTGTTTGATGAATAAAATACTAACGCTTTAATATTGGAGTACTTGGAAGGGGATCAGTCTTCCAAGATTTTGTCTCATGGGGAAGTCCTAAACCCACTTAGTACGTGGTGAGGTATCCCGAGACTTATAATATTATTATGTTGTCCTGAACTCTTACAGCATCATAAGTTCAAATGTCCCATGGGGCTGGCCAAGCCTTTTATTATTGGGAATTTTTTTTATGATTGCTAGGGTCTATGAAGTTTACATCGTAAGTAAGCGTTGGTATAGGAGAGGAGATATGATAAGCTTTCGACAAAGTAATCTGCTTGTATAACAAAATAATCAAATTAATTGAAAAATGTATCACAAACTTGTAATATGAAAACATAAGAAAAATATGCTAATAGCAAAAAAGGTAAATTTAGCCTATTATTGGCAAGAGTTGCAGTTTATGCATAAAACTTCTTCAGGTTGGCCACGTTCCAAGGTTTGGAAAGTATTCTTCTATCTGAATGTTGGAGGCGATATGTTTCCATCTTCACAATCTCAATTACTTTGTACGGGCTTTCCCATTTTGGGTCTAATTTACCCACAGACTTCAAGATGTCGGATTTTCTCAAGACCAGGTCTCCTACTTGGAAAGATCTTGGTTTGACTCTGTCATTGTATGCTTTAGTCATACAAGCTCGATATCTCTCGGCTCGTGTCGAAGCTTCATCTCTCAGTTCATCCACCAAGTCCAATGAAATTCGGAGGGCTTGGTCATTCCCAGATGAAGTGTACTGTTTCACTCGCCATGATTGCTCTCCGATTTCGGCAGGAGCCACAGCTTCCGCTCCGTAGGCCAGGTTGAAAGGAGATTCTCCAGTTGAAGAGCGTGGAGTGGTTTGATATGCCCATAGAACACTTGGCAACTCATCCATCCATTTTTCTTTGGCATTGCCTAGACGTGTTTTGAGGTGCTGTAGAATGGTCTGGTTGGTGACCTCGGTTTGCCCATTTGCTTGAGGATTCCCTACAGAACACTTGGCAACTCATCCACTCATCCACCCATTTTTCTTTGGCATTGCCTAGGCGTCCTTTTCTTGCTGCTTTTGCGCTTGCGGGTTTCTAGGTACTGAGCAACTGCATCTTTTGCTGCGAGTGCTGCTGTGTTTTCCATTAGCGCAGTCAAGTCTTCACGGATGAGAGTAATACTCGGCGGTGCGTTTCCATTGTTAATATTTCCTTGAGACATTTTTGAAGTAATATGTGTTCTCAATGACGTAGTGAACGGTTTCCCACAGACGGAGATCTTCAGTGGGTTGTTCCATTGTTAATATTTCCATTGTTAATATTTCCTTAGGAGATCTTCAGTGGGTTGTTCCTACGTCACAAAACAAAGTCAGAGGAGCCGAAAAGGTTCCAGGCGAAGGCGCTCCGACGCTCAAGTCAGTGATTACTCAAGAAATAATAATCAAGAGTAGAGCGTTATAGTGCTAAAAAAAGTGTGTACCTTAATAATGAGGTGACTTGAGCTATTTATAGATATTCAGAGAGTTTCACGGGCTTGAGCCTCTTATGGGCTTTTGTAGAATTCAGGGCCTGCTTGAATTAAATATATATAATATTTAAATAAGCTTGGGCCTGAAAAATATTTGGAATGGACGTTCATGATTGAGCTCAGACCCAGTTGAATTTTTAGGTGTAACCTATCATATATATATATATATATATATTAAAAAATATAAAATTAAATGGATGGAGTTAGTTGTCTATATTCAATTTTCATTTCTCGACTTAATGCAGAATGTGGTATTAAATTAATGCGACAACGTCGACAAGTAGATGAAGCACAACCAAAGGCGTTGCAATGAGGATGGACGAAGAAGGTGGGTTTATTATTGAAGGACTAATCTAGGTTAATTAGGTCACTCATAGGCTATAGTCCACCACATATTTTTTTATTACTCATATAAGTTTGTAATTACTTAGTCCAATAAAGTTCACGTTGCCACACTGAAGCCCACTCCATCTTAATTCTAGCATACAACTTCATTTTTGGTGGAAAATTGTATTTTTGCTTATGAAAATTTATTAGTTTGTGATTTTGCCTCTCCGTGTTATCAAATTTCAATTTTAGCAATGCAAAATTTTATTTTTGACAGTTTTTAGTCTTTTTTCGTTAATAGTGCTAATGTGACACTATAAACATCAGTGTTATTACATTAGTACTGCATTGTTTTCATGTTAGCGGCAAGCCGAAAAAAGATCAAAACTGAAAGGAAAAAAAAAAACAAAGATAGTGCGGAATAAAATTAAAATTTATCAACATAAAAGATCTCAATCATAAAAAGACAAACATATAGGACCAAAAAATATTTTTTTTGTGAGTAGTACAATGTAATAAATTTTTTGTTATAATATATAATTTATTACATTAACTTCAAGCTCACTCCAACCCTAATTTTTGGATCCGTCCTTGCTAATATCAATATACAAAAGCGCACGACATCTCAATTGGTATTCATATAAGTGTTTTATATTGTGCGTTCATCATATCAAAATTAGTTTGGTATCATAGTCGTATTCCTTCTTGGCTTTATGACATTGCATTGAAGGATTACTTGATTTCTAATTAATGGAGTTTGGTTCTCAATATATATATATATATATATAAATTTTCAGATTTTCAACAAATGATGCTCACTTTGTGTCGAACCATTAAAATCATGTGCCGTGTTTTAGTGGTGCGAAAAATCAAAAACAAAAACAACCTAAACCACGAAATGGACATGAATTTATTGGACATCTTAAAACTTCTATATATATATATATTACAGTGGGCATATAGATTTTGAATATGGTAACACTCGTTGTGTATCCCTATTCGAGCACCGATTGAGATGATGTTCTGTACATTCAATAAATCGATGTCAACTGAGTCGGTGATCGACAAATCAATATATAAAATATAAATAAAACGATTATTTTGTGTGTTATAAAAAAAGAGAGTGATATTGCAATTTGGTTGTGGGGTTTCCCTACCAGAATAGACTTTTGTATTTAAAGCGGTTAAAAGGTCAACTCTACCTCACTGGCACCAACCTAACTTCCCGAATCTACCCTTCTTTACTCCAACGCAACGCCTCAAATCAATCCCCCCCTTTTTGACTTTCTTCACCCATATTTTCCAATTCCACCACTACTTCTAAAGTTAGTCAATCTATTGCTGACGTGTAAACATATGACTGGACGCCAACTACTTGCTTCGCATCAACAATTTATATATCATTTCATTTTATCATTATAAATTTATTGTAATACAAGATAGATTCTTGCTTCAGAATTCAGATACAATCCGGCTAAAACATCATTCGTATGTAATATAAACATTCAATAGCTTAAAATCTATCAAATTTCTTTTATTCGGTTTACCATATGAAATTGTGCAAGGAATGTATCAATATTTAATACTTCAATTCAATTTACTACTTTATACGTTATTTAAAATTATATATAAATATTGTAAAAAATTAAATAGTAAAATAACAAATTTGAAGATACTTCACAAGTAAACCCAACGGTTAAAATTATTTGAATGTTAATATTAATATCCGTTCCAACCCGAGTATGAAAATAATATCATTTTTGTATTAAAAATATTATTTTTTTTATCGTAAATATAAATTGAATTAAAATCTATCAAGGATATATATATTTAACATTATCTCGCAGAATACCCAAAAATAAATTATAAACTTTTTTGTATTGAAAGAGATAATTTTTAAAAAGATATATAGTGAAGCATATCCATTTAATATCCAGCATTGAAATGTTCTTGGTTTTTTTTTTTAAGTTAGTTTTGACCATTTTATTTTTTTTAGTTAGTTTTGACCATTATATTGTCAATGTTACTAGTCTCTTCGTGCAAAAGAACAAAAAATATAGAGAGAGGAGAGTTTGAAATATATATATATATGAGCGCATAAAAAAAAAGAAATATATATGAGCTAAAAATATATTTTGGAAAATGGAAAATATTATAAAAAGGAATAGTTTAAAAAAAAAAAAGAAGTAAAAGCAGTTTGACTCTTCCAGAACAGCTTATCTATCTCTCCTCTGTTCTCTCCCTATTTTAGCAGCTCTGTCGTTTAGATTTATAACCTTAGATTCTCTCTAATCTCTCTCTCTCTCTCTTGAATGGTTTGGTGAAGATGGCCGTAGATTTAATGCCGGGCTTCAGTTTCACCGCTAAGATGGAAGAGAACGCCGCAAGAGAAGCTGCCGCCGCTGGTCTTCAGAGCGTCGATAAGCTTATGCGAATACTCTCCACCTCTAAAAATTTCCGCACAGACCCCATCGGAGCCGTGGATTGCCGCGCGGTGGCCGATGCCGCCGTCAACAAGTTCAAGAAATTCATCACTCTACTCGATCGGACCAGAACCGGCCACGCCAGATTCCGCCGCGGCCCGGTTCCCGATGTCAAGAAGATAGAGCCGGCTCTGGATTCGGTCGTGCCATCGTCCCAACCCCCAAAGGCGGTGGAAAATGCGAAAACTCACTTCCCTACTCCTGTTCAGCAGCGGCTGCCGCCGCTTCCGCTGCCGAATCACTACCAGAAGCTGGTGAGGAACGGTTCATTCGAGAGAAAAGAGACTTCCACCACCATAAACTTCGCCTCGCCGGTTACTTCTTTTATGTCTACGTTGACCGGAGACACCGACAGCCTACAGCCTTCCATGTCTTCTGGGTTTCAAATCACAAACATGTCGCAGGTTTCCTCCGCCGGCCGTCCGCCGCTCTCGACTTCTTCTTTTAAACGCAAGTGCAGCTCCATGGACGATTCCAACGCCAAGTGCGGCGGCGGGTCGACTGGGAGTCGTTGCCACTGCCCCAAGAAAAAGTAAGCTGAAAGGCAACTCTTTGGAAACGTAAAATTAATCTGTGTCTCGTACAAGAAAAAAGTCTATAAAATCAAAATAATCATTCATCCCTGATTTTGATTTAATTATTTGGTACATGTACGAGTTTTAATTTTCTTTTTTGATCTCAATAGGAAATCCAAGTTGAAAAGAGTGGTAAGGATTCCAGCTATAAGCATGAAGATGGCTGATATTCCACCTGACGATTACTCTTGGAGAAAATATGGTCAAAAGCCCATCAAGGGTTCCCCTCATCCTAGGTAATTAACTTAATTTCCTTTTAAAAAAAAATTTCATTAGCCATATTATAATTTATTTACTTCAGAACTTTAACTTTGAAGCCGATGAAATTAATTTTCAGGGGATATTACAAATGTAGCAGCGTGAGAGGGTGCCCGGCCCGAAAGCATGTGGAACGGGCTTTCGATGACCCGGCAATGCTTATAGTAACTTATGAAGGAGAACACAATCATGCCCATTCCACAACGGAAGCGCCTGCATTAGTTCTTGAATCATCTTGAGATATATGAATTATTATTGTGATGAGGTCAACAAAATTAAAGTCCCCACCATCAACGGCTGTAGATAGGAAAAAGGTCTGATCGCCACCGTCCAAAGCGCGGAAAAAGAGATTAATTGGTCAACGATGGATGCCCAACGATTAAAGTTTCGGGGGTCCAATGGCTTCTTTATTCTCATTTCTCACCCGTTGAAAAACTATGGATTCTACGTGGATTTGGTGGGAATTGAATCATACAACGTATAGTACGTAGTGGGGTTTCTTTGTTCTCCAAATTGTCAAATATTGTTTTTAATTTAATTTAATTTAATTTTTTCCTTGACTTCATCGATATATATATTAATATGCCCGGCTTTTTTCCGAGTTCATATTTCGACTTTTGCGCGAAGACTTTGAAAAATACGTGTGAATATATTCATTTTATAATTATATATTTTTGTTAGTCAAATAATACTAGTATTTTCCATATCCTATCATATCATTCAAAAACACGCGTTTCTCTAGAGAAAGCTGCAGGCCAAACTAAAAATTATAATATGGGTAATACAGGTTTTTTTTTTCTTGAATTATTTGATGAGTTTTTCGATGATCAGTTTCAATTTGAAGAAAGAAATTTTTAAAGTTTAATTCTCATACTAATCGAATTGAATGAGTTTGGAGCCATTGTTATTCATATTAAGTACTCTAGAAGATAAAAGAATTGATAATATTAAAAATCATCTCTAAAGTCTAAATGATACGACGCACACATATCCCCACAAATCACAATTGTAGCTAAAAAAGTAATATTCTGACTAAATCATGTCTCCATTTCTCATTAAAAATAATAATTAATTATAGGGTTTTTAATCCGTCGTCTAAACATCCCCTCAATATAATAAAAAATATATAGTAATGGAGTTAATTAATGGAGAAGGTGTCGTGCGTGGGATGGTTGACAATATAGACCATGGTTTGAGTAATGGTGGTTGGAGGGTATGAGCTAATAAAACTTGGACTTTTTGGGGGGCACTATTAATAAATATTATTAAATTTGATTGTGAAAGCCGTGGACTCATTTTTGGTCATATTTCATGTCCACTTGTTTATGAAATAATAATAATATAAGCTTGGGTCCATTTCTCAACACACACATTTTTTTCCAGGTGAGATTATCATATACGATTTGTTTTAATATGATTTATCTCATTACTATGATTTGCGAGTTATTACTATCTTTATTTATTTTTATTTTTTTGACATGAGAACCCATAATCGTTACCTTTAGTTGTGCTCTGGGTAAACCTCCGAACTAACGCTAGTCAGGTAAATTACACTGGTCAAACCCTGTGTGACAGGCTAGTCCAAAAAAGTGTTGGCAAGAAAAATCGAACTTCTGACCTTTGGTCAAGAGTTCACGTGATCCACCAACTTAGACACGGGCTTATTAGTTATTACTATATATGATTTGCAAGTTATTACTATCTTTATTATACAAAACGGTCGTGGCCAAATGAATGGCTTTTGTCATTCATTAAATTTAATATATCATTTCTGTTTTATACATAAAATTATTTGTACTGAAAGTACTTTGTTAAATAGATCTTTTAATTTTTTATGTGTCTTTTTTTTTTGGAAAAAAAGTATATAAATCACTTTTCTTTTTCGGTAATTTCAAGAACCAATTAAGCAAAAGTTCTAAATTCCAGCTCAAAACAATAAGATATAAAAATATCAATGATATCGAACACATTATTAACATTATTTATCACCCTGATAGAAACAAAACATGCATGATGAAGAAAGTAATTAAATATATATGACCCTCAATCAGTTATATATATTATATAATTTAATTAAGTGGGATTAATAAATGATAATCGAGAGGGTTGGAAGCGCACAAAAATCACGGAATTGTTTGGAATTGTTGACTTTTTTGGGGTTGACCATTCAGCATAGATGGCGCAGGTGGATGCATAACTCAGAGATCACGAGGGAAACAGTGGCATCGACTTATTTTAAATCCGGAAAGATTTTTATTCCCCTCCTTGTCTTTTTTTTATTTATGTTTTTATTATTATTACTGTTATTATTTAATACTAAATAACATGTAAACCTTGACCTTACATACTATTTGTGTATTATTAAAAATTAAAAGTTTTCTAGATTTTGGAGCTGGGTCACATGCGTTAAGATTGAGGACGACCCATCAAGATACACTCTATTTAATTATTATTATTATTATTATTATTATTATTATTATTATTATTATTATTATTATTATTATTATTATTGTTATTATTTTATTATGCGAGTTGAAAAAATAAATATAACCCCTGCCCTGTTGAGTATCCTATGCACGTAAATTTGTAAAGTTACGATTTTCCATTCTTTTAATAAAGAGTTTGTTTCTTTTCTTACATATTTTTTTGGGACGCAACAAACTCATTTCATGCTTTAATAGCGTCAATTGTCTTACCACAAAACAACTTAAAGACTAAAGTTTTCCATCTAAATTATAAAATCGATGCAACTTAACAATATTAAATATCATAAATGTTGGTCTCAATTGCGGCATCACGAGATAGAAACTATGGAAATTGAAGAATAAATAGACACCAAGATTTACGTGAAAAAACCCCAAAAAATTATTAGGATAAAAACCACGGGCAAGATCAAAAAACTTCACTATAATATTTGGAGAATTACAACCTCTCTCTGTGTTTCCAAAGATACACTCACTCTCTTATACAAGAGAAAACCTATCTCACAAATATATATAGAAATATTTAGGAGAAAGAAGAAACTCAAGCTCGGATGATTTGCCTGAGAATGGGATGATTCTGAAATGCCGAAGAATGCATCTATTTATAGATGCCAAAATCTGGACCTTTGGTGTGAAATCGCGTTTCAATTTTCTTCATTCACGCGTTTCCATTGCCACCTATTTTGCTGCCTTTGAAGACTTTGGGACATGCATTAAATGCATGTCCCTGCCCATCTTTGCTGACATTTCTCCCGCTTGGGATTTGATTGAGAATCAAACACATCTCCACACATCCTTTCAATCTTGCCATTCCCGCTGCTTACGTTTCTGCTAGGCCGCTTGATGATCTACACCATTCGAACTTATTAGTATTCAATGGCTTGGTCAGAACATCAGCTATGTTATCCTTTGTATGGATCTTCTGCATATCCACACTTCCTTCCTCTACTACTTCCCGAACAAAGTGAAATTGAACTCCAATGTGTTTAGTCCTGAAATGAAAGGCTGGATTCCTTGCAATGTGCAAGGCACACTGACTGTCACAAAACAGAGGAATCTTTTCTTGTTTGTGCCCAAGCTCCTCCAATAACCTTTTAATTCATATTGCCTCCTTGCAAGCTTGAGTAGCTGCCATGTATTCTGCCTTCTTTGTAGATAATGCCACAACTGTTTGCAGTTTTGAAACCCAGCTGACTGCACCTCCTGCAACTGTAAACACATAACCAGTAGTAGATTTTCTCTTATCTGGATCACCTGCATAGTCTGAATCCACATAGCCCATGAGTGTAAAATCTGATCCTCCAAAACATAATGCAACATCCGAGGTACCCTTAATGTATCTAAGGATCCTCTTAACCATGCTCCAATGCTCTTGTCTAGGATTCGTCATATACCGACTGACTGCTCCCACTGCTTGTGCAATGTCTGGTCTTGTACAAATCATGGCGAACATCAAACTTCCCACAGCTGATGCATACGGTACTCGAGACATCTCCATCCTCTTTGCTTCACTGCTAGGACACATTTCTGAAGATAACTTGAAGTTAATAGGAAGAGGGGTTGAAACTGACTTACTATCTTGCATATTGAAGCGCTGCAAGACTTTCTTCAAATAATTTTTCTGGGAAAACCAAATCTTCCTATTGCTTCTGTCTCGATGAACTTTCATCCTTAGAATCTTGTTTGCTAGTCCTAAGTCCTTCATATCAAATTCTCTAGCCAACTGTGCCTTCAATTCTTGGACCCGATCTTTGTTGGGGCCTGCTACCAACATGTTGTCCACGTACAACAGCAAAATGATATAATCATCATCACCAAACCTCTTGAAATACGTACAAGGGTCTGCACTGAGTCTGTTGTACCCAAGGCTCATGATATATGAATCAAATCTCTTGTACCAACACCTCGGCGCCTGTTTGAGACCGTACAGAGATTTGTTCAACCTGCAAACCAAGTTCTCTTTGCCCTTTTTCTGCAAAATCTTCTGGCTGGAGCATATAGATTTCTTCTTCAAGATCTCCATGAAGAAATGCCGTTTTTACATCTAGCTATTCTAGATGTAGTTCAAACACCGCACACATTGCTAATACTACTCTGACCGTTGAAAGTCGAACCACATGAAAAAATATCTCATTGAAGTCAATTCCTTCTTTTTGAGCGTACCCTTTGACAACCAATCTTGCACGATACCGCTCCACTTGGTTATTGCCATCACGTTTGATCTTATAGACCGATCTGTTACCGATAGTTTTCCTCCCTCGTGGTAGTGTAACAAGATTCCAAGTTTTATTCCTGTCCAATGCTTCCAATTCTTCCTGCATTGCTGTCATCCACAGGGATACATCCGAGCTTTGAGTAGCCTCATGGAAACTCGATGGCTCACCATCCTCTGTTAATAGACAATATGCAATGTTGCTTTCAGTGACATAATCTGAAAGCCAACCTGGTGGTTTTCTCTCTCGAGCTGACTGCCTCACTTTGAAAACCTCTGACTCAACTTGTAAGGCCCGAAAAGATTAAGTTCTTAATGACGAGATTTAAAATTTAAATTCCAAATAAAATAAAAAAGATGAATTTATGAATTTATGGAAATTAGAGATTTCAATTTCGGGTCAAAAATATTTAATTTGAGGATTTTCGGATTTTAAGATTTTAATATCCGGAATTCTTAAATTAAAAGATTAAAAATATTTCAATTGATGTTTATGGAATTTAAGATGTAAATTCCAAGATTATAAATATCAAGGATTTAATTTAAGGATAAAATCCGAGAAAGGGCCAATTTGCAAATATTGAGAAATTCAAGGACTAAAATGCGATAAGGTCCGTAATGATTTAATTTTAATTCGAGAATATTTAATTTGAGAATATTTAGAGTTTAGAATTAAATTCTATTATTTTTAAATTATTTAGGATTGAAATTGAATTAAATCTCTTGTCCGGGGATTGAATTGCAATTAGGCCAAAGTTCAGGGACTAAACTGCAAATAGGCCAATATATATCTAAATTCACATATTTCCTTGCATTTTCACGTGGGAATCAGAAAGGAATCATACAAGAACCGAGAAAGGGAGGAAAAAAAAGGCTTCCAAGCCATTTTTGAGATTTCAAGCTTCCGTAAAAATTGATCCGCCTGGTAGAATTTTCGATTGAGCATATATTTGCGATCACAGCTCCGAGTGTTACGTTTTGACGTAAGTTTTATGAAATTATACCATGTTTGAATTTTATGATGTTGTTAGAATTAAGATTTGATTGTATAAACATGTTCTAGCATATACGACGATAGCATATCTAAGACGGAACGGGAAATGATCGTTGTTTGAACATGTTTTCGATTTTTGAAAGATTTTTCAGAAATCTGATTTTTAGGGGCTGCATATTTCGAAATTTAGCTGAAGAATTGAAGATGATATCATGTTGAGAGTATAGTATTGATGATGTTCATGTATTTAGAATTTCCGATTTTGATCCGTTACGCTGCTGGTTCAAGATTTTGACTTGATATGCATTCTACATGTTTAGAGATGATATTCAAGTTATTGTGGCTAAATTGAATATGAGATTGTGTTGAGAATGTAGATATGGGTATATTTGAATCGAAAGATTTATCAGACTCGAATAGTTGCGACGTCGGTTTGAATTCTGATTGTAATAGCCATATTTGAACTGAATAAGTTTTAAAGAAACATTGATTCTGTGGGGACCTCGGGTTGCTAATCTCATCTTAGAGCAATAAACGATTATCAACAATTAATCATATAATAAAAGAATATTCAAACCAAATTTTTTTTTTTTCAAAACCCCACGTGCGCCCGCGTCCCACTTCAGGCGCGCCCGCGCATAGGTTTCGGATAGAATCTGGTAAAATGATAAACATAAAAGTTGTAGATCTTTGTCTTAGCTTTCCAATGCCACCAACCGCACCCTAATAGGAGTTTTCAGTAAAATGTTATGCTCATTCTACCAAGAAGGGTCGGTGCAGAAATTTACAAAAATTATCAAAGATTACAACAAAGATCAAAGTTGCTAGAGCTATTTCAAATCTGAAAAATTGCATACATAATCTCAATATGTCTGAAGCATAAACACATGCATATCTAGACATAACAATAATCGCATACATGTTTCTAAGGTGCAATACAATAAACTCAATTCTAAGTTTTCTAAGCTCAAACTAAATCAACACCTTCTAACATGCATTTGACAGCAATCTATTCTTAGCCCGAAGTCACCACATGCTAATCTTTCTCAATCTTGAGCTATCCAAGCCACATCTGACTCGCTCATGCCCCAAACCTGATGCAATGCACACATACAAACAAAGCAACAGCCGGATAACTCCGGTGAGAATAAATCTCAGTATGAACAACATGCATATACATCAGTTAAACAAATTATATCTATATGCCAAATGAATCATAAATCTTCAATCATGTAATAGGAGGTAAAACATGATAGTATGTTCATCTTTAATACCAAATATATAAACTCATTCAAATCTTGAATGTCATAACATAACATGCTAGCATTTATAAACGCATATTCTAATCTCTAAAAATCTCTAGGTTAATGCATAAATGCAATGCATGTGCCAAGGAATAGGCTATCGAATCTGATATCAATAAATCGTAATTCTGGGATCCCAGGGAAATAAAATCTTTAACTAACCACCGACTCTCCCAATCGAGGTGGCGTCAAATCTCTCAATCCCCTGACGTTGGTTCAACTATAGTGAGTTATCTAACTCTGAAAATAAATCTATATTCCGTGCCATGAGTCATCTGACTCTGGAAGTAAATCTACATTCCGTGCCACTCAACTACAGTTCTCCAAACGTCATCTGCATTCTAGGCCTTTCAACCCTCTGTGCTTTTCAGACTGGAGTTCAAGATGAATGCAACATAATCTGAATGCATCAAATCATACATAAGCTAAAACAACATCTTGAACACATCAATCATATAATCATATGATCATATAATCACTCAAAGATACCGACAAATCTGTAAGCATCACATGGAATATGTAAGACATGTTCAATATAGAACATAATATAAATCAAAGAAGACAAATAAACATTGACATAAATATTCTGGAAATTCAAGAAGATATCTATCTTGAATAATCTATCCCATTTATGTAAACGTAAACAATAACATATATTAAACATGCATGTATGTGATTTTAGGCAACTCGATAATCAACAACAATCTCGAGTTATTCTGCCCATCTTATTAATGTCTATTCATACCTGCATTTCTGATTCAAACAGCTGACCCTCTGTCAATTCTTGATCAACTACAAGCTGTCCAAATCTGACATCAAATTCTGCTTATTTCAATCAGTGCTACTTGAAGGTATTCTTGATTCAACTTCAAACACTTCAAGTCATTCGAACTTGAACTCGTCAATTCAACTTCGATATTCTTCAAGTCAAATCTGAAATAATGTATAACATATCTAAACATCAATTTCCAATCTGAATCGATGTTTCTTTAAAGCTGATACATTTCAAATCTGACTAATACAATCGGAATTCAAACCGACGTCGCAACTACTTGAATTCGATAATTCTTTCGATTCAAATATCATTATACCTTCATTCTAAATATAACCACATATTCAATTCATCCACTAAACACTTGAATATGAGCTCTAGACATATAGAATGAATAACAATTCAAAATCTTGAACCGGCGGCGTAACGGATTAAAACCGGAAATTCTAAAAGCTTAAACATCAATTAGACAATCTTATAAGTATCATAACATTCATAATTCAGCAGCCTAATCACGTGAATTGCAGCCCTCAAAATTCAGAATTTCGATAATTCTTTCAATATTCCAAAACATGTCCAAACGACGATCTTTTCTCGATCCATCTTAGATATACTATCGTCGTATATGCTAGAACATGTTTATACAATCAAATCTTAATTCTAACAACAACATAAAATTCAAACATGGTAGAACTTCATAAAACTTACGTCAAAACGTAGCACTCGGAGCTGTGATCGCAAATATACGATCAATCGGAAATTCTACCGGGCGGATTGAATTTAATCGGGACTCGAAAAGGCAAAAATGGTTGAAACCCATTTTCTTTTCTCCCTCTCGACCACCTCTGGAATTTTTGGCTACATTCTGATAAACTTACACGTTTTTAAGTGGCAAGTTGCATGATTATTGCATTTTGGTCCCTACACTTTGGCCTAATTGCAAGTCAGTCCCTGAACAAGCGATTTAATTCAATTTTAATCCTAAATAATTTAAGAATATTAGAATTCAAGTCTAAACTCTAAATATTCTCAAATTAAATATTCTTGGATTAAAATTAAATCATTTTGGACATTATTGCACTTTAGTCCCTGAATTGCTCAATATTTGCAAATTGGCCCTTGCTCGGATTTCATCCTCAAATTAAATCCTTGATATTTATAATCTTGGAATTTCCATCTTAAATTTCATAAATATCAATTTCAATATTTTTAATCTTTTAATTTAAGAATTCCGGATATTAAAATCTTAAAATCCGAAAAATCCTCAAATTAAATATTTTTGACCCGAAATTGAAATCTCTAATTTTCATAAATTCTTAACTTCTTCAAATAAATATTTTCTCATATCCGAAATTTAAATCTTAAATCCCATCATTAAGAACTTAATATTTACGGGCCTTACATTTCCTCCCCTCTAAGGAATGATTTCATCCTCGAAATCGCATTCGATCTTACTGCTGATTCTCATAAGTTGTATAGCTGACTGAAGTAATACTGACTTCAATTCTCTGAGCTTTCGATATCTATTCTGATATCTTCTCTTCTATAATATCTTACTCTTCCTGATCACTTCTGTAAAACATATAATCCCCGAGTCAACTTAATATCTAAGTTGCTTTTTCTCGTGATCTAACTCTGCATTAGTTAGTCTGTCTTGCTTACAATCTTATCGGCTTCTGTTGCATCTGAATTGAATACACATACATGTTCTAGCTGATATTCTTCAGCCAATGCATATGGATAACAATTCATCTATCTGATACTTCATGCTTGAGTATTAATCAATAAGCTAGATCAAATACTCATAGAAATCAATTCTGAAATTTCTTTCTAAATCTACTGATGCTCGATAAAAAATTTCTGAATTGATCATTCTGCTCAGGCTTCAAATCTCTATATCTGTTGCCCATTTTCTAGCTCAGTCACTGCTGTTCTATTTCTGTTCAAAACAATCTTCACATTCTCTATCATTTCTTGACTCATAGCTGGTCAAATAGCTGATAGTTCTGAAAGATCATTTCTATATAAAGACATTTCTGTGTTTCTGATCAATCAATCATCAAAATATTGTCTTTATATCAATCAAATAGCTGTCACATGAATCATAGTAATCACGTGGCAAATAATCAAGCAACTAGTACCGAATCTAGTACTATAGTTCTGAGCATATCCTCGGAAATCTGGATAATCACATCTGATAGTCCACTAATTAGAGGATGGTATAATGAAATCTCATACAACCAAACACTCAGAACATCTGACAATCAATGCCACAATCTAGACAACAGATCTAAAGTTTCTATCTTGACAATAGATTTCCATAATTCCTGTAATCTGATCATCTTGCTAAATGCATGACAAGTATCTTTTATGTTTGTATCATATCTAATACAACATATTTATAAATGTGTCGAAATCTACTACACTCTAAACCGCAAAATCATGACGATTCGAGTAGATTCAAACTAAAGTCGTTCACAAAGTTGATCTGTTTTCAACTCTTATGTAACTAATCTGTTACATAAACCACTTGCGTTCTTCTTTTCTGCTTCTTTTACTGGAATTTTAGTATTGGTACTGTCAATTCTGTCGTATCTGTTTTCAATTCTTCTTCCAATACTAATTTCCAAGTACTGACTACGTGTAAGTCATACATGTTTAGACAACTAAATGCATATTAAATCTGTTGTTATATGCATCTTTCAGAATCTGATATTCCATATCTAGAATATCTGGCATAATCAAACGATTATTCACCGCAAAAATTCATCTGTTCTGCTCTGCTGTCTTATCTCTTATCTTAATCTAGCGTTCTCAATCAATATTCTATTGCTTGATCTAAGATCAATGTTACTTTTATCGTTCCAAACCAATCGAGTTTAGCTTGGATCGCAACAATTCTGATCGTTTAAGTATCTGTCAAGCATAAATATTCAACAAGTACAAATCCGTACCCAATAAATTCATCAATTATCTAAAACCCATAAATCTTGCTGATGGTCTGAATCTGAATTTCTATCAGTTACGAGCCAAATACTTCAAAATATACTGAATAAACACATCACATCATCAAGAATTCTCAAATTTCCAAACAAAGAAACTCGCTCAAGGAAATGTCAGTCAAAATCAAATATTCTGAATGACAGCGAGTGAATCAAAGCAGACTATAGCAAAATAAGAGTCGATCAATATCAATCGAGGTCAAATAACACAACCTCCGAATCGATATTAAGAAATTCAAGAATCATGATTTCTATGATGTAATAGCTTCAGCAAAATTGAAGATAAAGCCCAACTGTAACTGATTTTTCTTATTCTCTATTGATATGAGTTCATTTATTAATTCTTAATTCTCAGCTGACAATAGTCGAATATACTTTTTTCGACATAACTTATCGTCATAGAATCATTTCGGTACCACATAATTTTTTTCTACTCAATCTGCTAGCTGTTTCTGAAGTTCTTCAGATCAAGTAATGCTCTTCTATACAAGTTGTCATAATACTTTCGTACTAGACACCACTCTAAAAAGAATTGCATTCATGTCATCGAAAAGTCGAAATAGGCTTGAACTATTTCTGTACATTCTAACCACTGACATAGCTTGTCAATTCTAGGTTAATGCTGTACTAGTTCAGTATATCGACTAGACTTCTACTGACATTCTTCTACAGTCAACATGATCTAATTAGTACCGAAATAACAAAATCTTATGTCTGAAACTCATATCATACATTTCTATTGCTTTACCATTGCACAAATTTCTAGCTTAATATCCCATATCTGATATCAGTACATTCAATCTTATTTCCTCAATTCTGTATTGCATCGTCTATAACTAATCTTGCACATGCATTCCATCTACTTAAAGACAAAATCTCAGCAAATACAATAAATAAAGTCTCATCAGATACAGATTATAGCATAACAAATCACTGATCTATGAATGTATGCTATATAAGCAATATACAAGTGGTTAACTAGAATTAACTCACTTACCTGAAAGATTCTTATCTGATACAACTTGAGCCGCATTTTCTGTACTTGCTTATTGCCTAAACAATTATCTGTCATTCAACTGTTCTCTTGATCTGTTTCAGCTAGGGGACTTATGCTTATAATTATTCATTTGCTGACGTTGAGATTGAATCAATCTTTGCTGATGTTGCCACTATTTCTTGTTGTTCTTGCTGCATAGCTATACTGCTATGAAAGTTTAGTGAAGGTGATGATTATAGGTTTTCACACTTACAGAGGCGTGAATAAATTTCAACTCTGCCTCGTACTACCGGTTCATGATTTCGTTCATCTATTACTGGCTTGAAATCACCTTATGCTTCTATTCTGCAAAGTCTTCTTTTCTATCTTCTTTATCATATACGGAAAGAAACAATTCTGTTTACTTACCTTCCAAACATGTAAATACTTCTTCTGGCAACTTCACCAACTTCTTGCTAAGTCCTGGAGTTGATATCAATCAAGCCGATTCTATGTTCATCTGAATATTCTTCACGTGAACAACTGATTCAGCTTTTCAATTCAACCCCTTTCTAGACATAGCATATTTTGTATCTTTCTGAGTTGGCGAGTACTAGCTTTGGAGTTGTTCAACTAACATACTCCTCAGGGCAATCATCATATCGATCGGCTCAAAAACGTACCTTAACTCTGTTCTGTTTTGTTCTGTCTGCGGTTCTGTTCTGTATGAGGTTCTCATTCTATCTGTACAATCTGTCTTATGCAATAACAGAAGCAATATATATGGCAGATATTATAACATACAATGTCAGTATATCGTACGTATAATCTCATGCTTCTTAATAGAACACATACTTGCAATTTCTCATGCTTTTTCACATATTACATGCTTAAAACGAATTCACTTATTCTAATGAATTCAAGAAATCAGGCATACATAACAACATATAAGCATGTAATTCTTATCTCAATAAAGCAAGTAGTGTTCAATCAAGCAATCATAGTCGCATATAATTCTGTAAAGCAAGTAAAGAATACTCATGCCATACTATAAATGCATGCGACTCAATCTACCCCGCTCAACTTCTATCTTAGTCCAAGACTTTATGCTCTGATACCACCTGTTGTGGGGACCTCGGGTTGCTAATCTCATCTTAGAGCAATAAACGATTAATCAACAATTAATCATATAATAAAAGAATATTCAAACCAAATTTTTTTTTTCAGAACCCCACGCGCGCCCGCGCCCCACTTCAGGCGCGCCCGCGCATAGGTTTCGGACAGAATCTGGTAAAATGATAAACATAAAAGTTGTAGATCTTTGTATTAGCTTTCCAATGCCACCAACCGCACCCTAATAGGAGTTTTCAGTAAAACGTTATGCTCATTCTACCAAGAAGGGTCGGTGCAGAAATTTACAAAAATTATCAAAGACTACAACAAAGATCAAAGTTGCTAGAGCTATTTCAAATCTGAAAAATTGCATACATAATCTCAATATGTCCGAAGCATAAACACATGCATATCTAGACATAACAATAATCGCATACATGTTTCTAAGGTGCAATACAATAAACTCAATTCTAAGTTTTCTAAGCTCAAACTAAATCAACACCTTCTAACATGCATTTGACAGCAATCTATTCTTAGCCCGAAGTCACCACATGCTAATCTTTCTCAATCTTGAGCTATCCAAGCCACATCTGACTCGCTCATGCCCCAAACCTGATGCAATGCACACATACAAACAAAGCAACAGCCGGATAACTCCGGTGAGAATAAATCTCAGTATGAACAACATGCATATACATCAGTTAAACATATGATATCTATATGCCAAATGAATCATAAATCTTCAATCATGTAATAGGAGGTAAAACATGATAGTATGTTCATCTTTAATACCAAATATATAAACTCATTCAAATCTTGAATGTCATAACATAACATGCTAGCATTTATAAACACATATTCTAATCTCTAAAAATCTCTTGGTTAATGCATAAATGCAATGCATGTGCCAAGGAATAGGCTATCGAATCTGATATCAATAAATCGTAATTCTGGGATCCCAGGGAAATAAAATCTTTAACTAACCACCGACTCTCCCAATCGAGGTGGCGTCAAATCTCTCAATCCCCTGACGTTGGTTCAACTATAGTGAGTTATCTAGCTCTGGAAATAAATCTATATTCCGTGCCATGAGTCATCTGACTCTGGAAGTAAATATACATTCCGTGCCACTCAACTACAGTTCTCCAAACGTCATCTGCATTCTAGGCCTTTCAACCCTCTGTGCTTTTCAGACTGGAGTTCAAGATGAATGCAACATAATCTGAATGCATCAAATCATACATAAGCTAAAACAATATCTTGAACACATCAATCATATAATCATATGATCATATAATCACTCAAAGATACCGACAAATCTGTAAGCATCACATGGAATATGTAAGACATGTTCAATATAGAACATAATATAAATCAAAGAAGACAAATAAACATTGACATAAATATTCTGGAAATTCAAGAAGATATCTATCTTGAATAATCTATCCCATTTATGTAAACGTAAACAATAACATATATTAAACATGCATGTATGTGATTTTAGGCAACTCGATAATCAACAACAATCTCGAGTTATTCTGCCCATCTTATTAATGTCTATTCATACCTGCATTTCTGATTCAAACAGCTGACCCTCTGTCAATTCTTGATCAACTACAAGCTGTCCAAATCTGACATCAAATTCTGCTTATTTCAATCAGTGCTACTTGAAGGTATTCTTGATTCAACTTCAAACACTTCAAGTCATTCGAACTTGAACTCGTCAATTCAAATTCGATAATCTTCAAGTCAAATCTGAAATAATGTATAACATATCTAAACATCAATTTCCAATCTGAATCGATGTTTCTTTAAAGCTGATACATTTCAAATCTGACTAATACAATCGGAATTCAAACCGACGTCGCAACTACTCGAATTCGATAATTCTTTCGATTCAAATATCATTATACCTTCATTCTAAATATAACCACATATTCAATTCATCCACTAAACACTTGAATATGAGCTCTAGACATATAGAATGAATAACAATTCAAAATCTTGAACCGGCGGCGTAACGGATTAAAACCGGAAATTCTAAAAGCTTAAACATCAATTAGACAATCTTATAAGTATCATAACATTCATAATTCAGCAGCCTAATCACGTGAATTGCAGCGCTCAAAATTCAGAATTTCGATAATTCTTTCAATATTCCAAAACATGTCCAAACGACGATCTTTTCTCGATCCATCTTAGATATACTATCGTCGTATATGCTAGAACATGTTTATACAATCAAATCTTAATTCTAACAACAACATAAAATTCAAACATGGTAGAATTTCATAAAACTTACGTCAAAACGTAGCACTCGGAGCTGTGATCGCAAATATACAATCAATCGAAAATTCTACCGGACGGATTGAATTTAATCGGGACTCGAAAAGGCAAAAATGGTTGAAACCCCTTTTCTTTTCTCCCTCTCGACCACCTCTGGAATTTTTGGCTACATTCTGATCAACTTACACGTTTTTAAGTGGCAAGTTGCATGATTATTTCATTTTGGTCCCTGCACTTTGACCTAATTGCAAGTCAGTCCCTGAACAAGCGATTTAATTCAATTTTAATCCTAAATAATTTAAGAATATTAGAATTCAAGTCTAAACTCTAAATATTCTCAAATTAAATATTCTTGGATTAAAATTAAATCATTTTGGACATTATTGCACTTTAGTCCCTGAATTGCTCAATATTTGCAAATTGGCCCTTGCTCGGATTTCATCCTCAAATTAAATCCTTGATATTTATAATCTTGGAATTTCCATCTTAAATTTCATAAATATCAATTTCAATATTTTTAATCTTTTAATTTAAGAATTCCGGATATTAAAATCTTAAAATCCGAAAAATCCTCAAATTAAATATTTTTGACCCGAAATTGAAATCTCTAATTTCCATAAATTCTTAACTTCTTCAAATAAATATTTTCTCATATCCGGAATTTAAATCTTAAATCCCATCATTAAGAACTTAATATTTACGGGCCTTACAGATTCAGATTGGAAATTGATGTTTAGTTATGTTATAATCTATGTCAGATTTGAATTGAAGATGATCGAAGTCGAATCGACGAGTTCGAGTTCGAATGAATTGAAGTGTTTAAGATTGAATCAAGAATACCTACAATTAGCAAATATTGAAATGAGCAGAATTTGATGACAGATTTGAAATGCTTGTAGTTGATCAAGAAGTGCCAGAGTGTCAGATATTTTAATCAGAATATAGGTATGAATAGACATTAATAAGATGGGCAGAATAACTCGAGATTGTTTTTGATTATCGAGTTGCCTAAAATCACATACATGCATGTTTAATATATGTTCTTGTTTACGTTTACATAAATGAGATAGATTATTCAAGATATATATCTTCTTGAATTCCTAGAATATTTATGTACATGTTTACTTGTCTTCTTTGATGTATATTATTTTCTGTATTGAACATGTTTTATGTATTCTATGTGATGCTTACAGATTTGTCAGTATCCTTGAGTGATTATATGATCATAAGATTGATGTGTTCAAGATGTTGTTTTAGCTTATGTATGATTTGATGCATCCAAATTATGTTGCATTCATCTTGAACTCCAGCCCGACAAGCACAGAGGGTTGAAAAGCCTAGTGAAGATGACGTTTGGAGAACTGTAGTTGAGTGGCACGAAATGTAGATTTATTTCCAGAGTCAGATGACTCATGACACGGAATATAGATTTATTTCCAGAGCTAGATAACTCACTATAGTTGATCCAACGTTAGGGGATTGAGAGATTTGGCGCCACCTTGATTGGGAGAGTCGGTGGTTAGTTAAAAATTTTATTTCCCTGGGATCCCAGAACTACGATTTATTGATATCAGATTTGATAGCCTATTCCTTGGCACATGCATTGCATTTATGCATTAACCTAGAGATTTCTATGGTTTAGAATATGTGTTTATAAATGCTAGCATGTTATTATATGACATTCACGATTTGAATGAGTTTATATGCTTAAATGATGTATATGCATGTTGTTCATACTGAGATTTATTCTCACCGAAGTTATCCGGCTGTTGCTTTGTTTGTACGTGTGCATTGCATCAGGTTGGGGCATGAGCAAGTCAAGTTTAGCTTGGATAGCATGAGATTGAAAGATTAGAAGTGGTGACTCGGGCTTTAAGCAGATGATATGTATTGTATGTAAACATGTTAGAAGACAAGGAACCTTGTACATGTTTCTATTTGGTAAATCCTAGTTATATTCACAAATTGATGTATTTAAATGATAGGATTTATTTGTCAATGCATGTATTTTATTTAGCAGCATGATGAAGATTGAAAAGCATCAAGAAAGCAGCAAATTCAGCAATTGAACAGTTGCAGATTTTGAGCAGCGTATGCCCGCTCGATCGGTTGAATTGTACCGATCGAGCGAGACCTGTTTTTATCAAACCCGAGAAGCATATTTTTCTACCCGCTCGATCGGTAGAGTTTAACCGATCGAGCGAGGCCATATGTTTTTCAGACCCGAGAGTTACAACTTTATGCCCGCTCGATCGGTAAAGTTTAACCGATCGAGCGAGGTTCCTTCTTTAAAATTTTTTTTTTTTGGGTTTGATTACTTTTTATAGTGTTTGATTAATGTTAATTATTCATTTATTGTTTGAATAATTGTTTTATTAAGAATTAATTGCCCTTAAGATGAGATTAGCAACCCGGGTCCCCACAACAGGTGTTATCAGAGCATAAAGTCTTGGACTATGATAGAAGTTGAGCGGGGTAGATTGAGTCGCATGCATTTATCGTATTGCATGATTATGTTTTACTTGAATTGAGCAATTTCATGCAAACATGATATATTGATTGAACACTGATTGCTTCACTGATATGAGAATTACATGCTTATATGCTGATATGTTGCATGATTTATTGAATTTATCAGAATAAGTGAATTCGTTGTAAGCATGTATTATTTGAAAAGCATGAGCATTTGCAAGTATGTGTTATATTCAGAAGCATGAGATTATATGTATGGTATACTGTATTGTATTTTATAATCTCTGCATTGTATATTGCTTCTGTTATCGAATAAGACAGATTATGTAGATAGCATGAGAACCTCAGACAGAACAGAACCGTAGACAGAACAGAACAGAGTTGAGGTAAGTTTTGAGCCGATCGATATGATGATTGCCCTGAGGAGTATGATAGTTGAACAACTCCAAAGCTATTAATCACCAACTCAGAAAGATACAAAATATGCTATGTCTAGAAAAGGGTTGAGTTGAAAAGTCAAGAGAATAATATTCAAATGAACATAGAATCAGTCTGAGTTTATATCAACTCCAGGACTTAGCAAGAAGTTGGTGAAGTTGCCAGAAGAACTTATGGAAGAGCAGAAGTATTGAAATGTTTGGCAGGTAAGTAAACAGAATTGTTTTTCCGTCTATGATAAAGAAGATATAAAAGCAGACTGTGCAGAATAGAAGCATAACAACTTTAATTAGTTGATTTCAAGAAATATGATCATCACCTCCATTATAACTTTCATAGCAGTGTAGGCAATAAGCAAGTATAGAACATGAGGCTCAAGTTGCATCAGGTAATGAGATTACAGGTAATTCCGTAATTGACTGAATCTGCTTATATCTTGATTGCATAGCATATATTTATAGATTAATGATTTGTTATGCTACAATCTTTATCTGTTGAGCCTTGATTAATTGTATTTGCTGAGATTTTGCCTTTGAGTAGATGGAACACATTTGCAAGATTAGTCAGAGAAGATGAAATGCAGATTTGAGGAAATAAGATTGAATGTGCTGATATCAGACGTGAGATATTAAGCTAGAATGAATTATCGACATGAATGCAATAATTGAGTATCAGATAAGAATTGATTGATTATATGCAGTAATTCAATTCGATCAGCAATAGAAATGAGTAGAGATCTATTTGATATGAGTTTTAGAAAATAAACTTTATATTATTTTGGTACTGGTTCTACCAAGATAAAAACGTCGGAAGAATTTTAGTAGATGTACTGAATTAGTATAGAACTAACCTAGAATTGACAGATCTGTCAGTGGTTAGAATATACAGAAATATTCAGAAGACATATTTCGACTCTTCTATGTCATGAAAGGAGTTCTATAGAAAGTGATGTCTAGTATGAAAGTCTGATGACAACTCATATAGAAGAGCATTACTTGAACTGAAGAACTCCAGAAACAGCTAGAAGATTGAGTAGAAAAGAGTTATGTAGTTCCGAAATGATGATTAATTCTATGACAATAAGTTAAGTCGAAAAGATTATATTCGACTATTGTCAGTTGAGAATTAATAGATGAACTCATATCAATAGAGAATAAGAAAAATCAGTTACAGTTGAGCTTTCTCTTCAATTTTGCTGAAGCTATTACATCATAGAAATCATGATTCTTGAATTTTTTGATATCTATTATGAGGTTGTGTTATTTGACATCGATCGATTTTGATTGACTCTTATTCTTTTGCTAGAGTCTGCTTTGCTTAACTCGCTGTCATTCAGAATATTTGATTTTGTCTGACATTTCCTTGAGCGAGGTTCTTTGATTGAAATTTGAGAATTATTGATTATTTGATGTATCTATTCAGTGCATCTTGAAGTATTTGGCTCGTAATTAATAGAAACTCAGATTCAAAGTATCCACAATATTTATGGGTTGATTGCATAATTTTCTAGTACTTAAGGAAATAGAAAGAAGAAAAGTAGATGAATGCTTGATCGAGTGATTATAGATCTGTAATTTTTATACGTGAGTTGCTAGACAGATACTCATATAATCAAAATTGTTGCAATCCAAGCTACTATTGATTGGTTTGGAAAGATAAAAGCAACATGGATATGAGATCAAGCAATGAAAATTAAATTGTGAATGCTAGATTAAGATATGAAATAAGATAGCAGATCAGAACAGATGAATTTTGCGGTGAATAATCGTTTGAGTATGCAAGATATTCTAGATATGGAATATCATATTCTGAAAGAGACATATGACAACAGCTGTAATATTCCTTTTGTAGTGACCCTTACCCGGATCACCTACTAAACAGAACTTATGCATGCAATTAACTTAATAAAACAGATATCAGAATAAAACTGCGGAATCCAATAACATTATACAATCCCAAGTAAAGGAATCTGTAATTATCCAATAATATACAACCAAATCGAATAGCTGTATAAACCCAAACAACAGTAATAAAACCTAGACGAAGCTCCAGCTGGCCAACCACTGACTAGCCCCTCCTGGATCCACCCTCCTCGTCCAATCGCAAACCTGCCCCATGGAATAGGGTGTCCAGAAAATACAGAGTATGAGACGTGAGCATAAAACGCTCAGTGCGAGAGTATGAGTATACATGCATGCAAAGTGAACTCCCTATAGACTCGAGGTCAAAAATCAGATAACAGAGACAGACCGGGCCCTGGTATGTAGCACGCTGTGCCGTCGCTTCAGGAGGTGGCTCCCATACCGAGATAATCGTGGATACGCCGGACCCAAATCGATGGAAGTCCATCCACTAACAGGATAGGGTACAACCCTACTAACAGACATCTCGAAGAAGATACAGCAAGATGCAAATGAATGCAGCATAATATCATGGCATATAAATCATGCGGTCACATAATACATGCATACTCAGTCAGGATATCTCGAACAGTACTTTCGTACCTCAAAACAGTGCAAGCTCTACCAACTCTAGGTCCACGCCTATAGTCTGCTCTACACTGCCAAATGATACTACTATCATTAAAGTGCTCTAAAAGCCTTAACTAAGCTATTGCATACTCCTAAATATTTATAGGAAGCAAAAGCTATACCTTCGTCCGTCGTTAGCCCTTTGATGTCGATGCCTCCAGAACTTGGGCACAACTCCGCTACGACTACCGAACGCCTCTCCGACCTCCAGACCAAGCCTAAGAAGACCAGAACAGCTCCAAAAGGACTAGAAAGGAAAGGAGAACTCGGAATTGGCAAATGAAAGTGAAGTCTCGGCCTTCTATTTATAGACAACGATCGGAACTTCCGATCCTTGATCGGAACGTCCGAACCTCGATCGGAACGTCCGATCCTGTCATCGGAGCTTCCGAAGATCCTGATCTGCCACGTGTCAAAATATCACTTGATGACTCCGGATAGGGGTGATCGGAGCTTCCGGTCCTGTTCGGAGCTTCCGATCCAACCACACGTCATGTCTGACGTAATATCGATCGGTGCCTCCGATCGCTCATCGGAGCTTCCGATCCTGTTCGGAGCTTCCGATCGTGCCTTCGGAGCTTCCGATCCATCCAATACCCAATTCAATTAATTAGCATTAATCCTTTAATTACTCAATTAGGGCACGGGCTACTACACCTTTAGTTATCTAAACATGTATGATTTACATGTAGTCATTACTTGGAAATCAGTAGTGGTGAAAAAAATGAAAGCAGAAACAACAGAATTTCAATTGCCGATATTAAATTGCCAGAATGAAGAAGCAGAAAAGAAGAAAACATATTGTTTATGTAACGGATTAGTTACTGAAAAGCCAAAATAAGATCAACTATTCGAAAAAGTTTAGTTAGAATCTACTCAAATCGTCATGATTTTGCGATTTAGATTGTAGTAGAGTTCGACAAATTCAAGAATATGTTGTATTAGACACAATACAGACATAAAAATATATTTGTTACTAAGTTAGCAAGATGATCAGATTACAAGAATTATTGAAATCTATTGTCGAGATAGAGACGTTAGATTTGTTTGCTAGATTGTGGCATTGTTTGTCAGATGTTCTGAGTGTTTGGTTGTATGAGATTTCATTATACCATCCTTTGATTATTGGACTATCAGATGTGATTATCCAGATTTCCTAGGATATGCTCAGAACTATAGTACTAGATTCGGTACTAGTTGATTGATTATTTGCCACTTGATTACTATAATTCCTGTGACCGCTATCTGATAGATATAGAGACAGTATTTTGCATTTAGATAATAAGAAAAACAGAACTGTCTTTATATTGAAATGATATGTCAGAAGTATCAGCTATCAGATCAGATATGAGTCAAGAAAAGATAAAAAAAAATTTGAAGATTGATTTGACCAGATTTTGAAGCCTGAACAGAATGATCAGTAAAGAAGTTCTTTCCCAAGCATCATTAAGTTCATAAAGATATTTCAGAAGCTATGAGTATTTGATCCAGCTTATTGATTCATACTCAATCTTGAATTGTCAGATAGATGGCTTGTTATCCATATGCATTGGCTGAAGAATATCAGCTAGAATACGTATGTGCATTCAAGTCAGATAACTGATACAGAGTTAGATCACGAGAAAGAGCAACTTAGATCTAAGTTGACTCAGTGATTATATGTTCAAGAGAATAGTTATGATTGCAGAAGCGATCAGAAAGAAGATTAAGATACGATTGAAGAGAAGATATCATAATAGAGATCGAAAGCTCAGAGAATTGAAGTTAGTATTACTTCAGTCAGCTATGCAGCTTACGAGAATCAGCAGTAAGATCAAATGCGATTTCGAGGACGAAATCATTCCTTAGAGGGGAGGAATTGTAAGGCCCGAAAAGATTAAGTTCTTAATGACGGGATTTAAAATTTAAATTCCGAATAAGAGAGAAAAGATGAATTTATGAATTTATGGAAATTAGAGATTTCAATTTCGGGTAAAAAATATTTAATTTCAGGATTTTCGGATTTTAAGATTTTAATATCCGGAATTCTTAAATTAAAAGATTAAAAATATTTAAATTGATATTTATGGAATTTAAGATGTAAATTCTAAGATTATAAATATCAAGGATTTAATTTGAGGATAAAATCCGAGCAAGGGCCAATTTGCAAATATTGAGAAATTCAAGGACTAAAATGCGATAAGGTCCGTAATGATTTAATTTTAATCCGAGAATATTTAATTTGAGAATATTTAGAGTTTAGAATCAAATTATATTATTCTTAAATTATTTAGAATTGAAATTGAATTAAATCTCTTGTCCGGGGACTGAATTGCAATTAGGCCAAAGTTCAGGGACTAAACTACAAATAGGACAATATATATCTAAATTCACATATTTCCTTGCATTTTCACGTGGGAATCAGAAAGGAATCAGACAAGAACCGAGAAAGGGAGAAAAAAAAGGCTTCCAAGCCATTTCTGAGATTTCAAGCTTCCGTAAAAATTGATCCGCTCGGTAGAATTTTCGATTGAGCATATATTTGCGATCACAGCTTCGAGTGATACGTTTTGACGTAAGTTTTATAAATTTCTACCATGTTTGAATTTTATGATGTTGTTAGAATTAAGATTTGATTGTATAAACATGTTCTAGCATATACGACGATAGCATATCTAAAACGGAACAGGAAAAAATCGTCGTTTGAACATGTTTCCGATATTTGAAAGATTTTTCAGAAATCTGATTTTTAGGGGCTGCATATTTCGAAATTTAGCTGAAGAATTGAAGATGATATCATGTTGAGAGTATAGTATTGATGATGTTCATGTATTTAGAATTTCCGGTTTTGATCCGTTACGCCGCTGGTTCAAGATTTTGACTTGATATGCATTCTACATGTTTAGAGATGATATTCAAGTTATTGTGGCTGAATTGAATATGAGATTGTGTTGAGAATGTAGATATGGGTATATTTGAATCGAAAGATTTATCGGACTCGAATAGTTGCGACGTCGGTTTGAATTCTGATTGTAATAGCCATATTTGAACTGAATAAGCTTTAAAGAAACATCGATTCAGATTGGAAATCGATGTTTAGTTATGTTATAATCTATGTCAGATTTGAATTGAAGATGATCGAAGTCGAATCGACGAGTTCGAGTTCGAATGAATTGAAGTGTTTAAGATTGAATCAAGAATACCTACAATTAGCAAATATTGAAATGAGCAGAATTTGATGACAGATTTGGACAACTTGTAGTTGATCAAGAAGTGCCAGAGTGTCAGATATTTTAATCAGAATACAGGTATGAATAGACATTAATAAGATGGGCAGAATAACTCGAGATTGTTTTTGATTATCGAGTTACCTAAAATCACATACATGCATGTTTAATATATATTCTTGTTTACGTTTACATAAATGAGATAGATTATTCAAGATAGATATCTTCTTGAATTCCTAAAATATTTATGTACATGTTTACTTGTCTTCTTTGATGTATATTATTTTCTGTATTGAACATATTTTATGTATTCTATGTGATGCTTACAGATTTGTCAGTATCCTTGAGTAATTATATGGTAATAAGATTGATGTGTTCAAGATGTTGTTTTAGCTTATGTATGATTTGATGCATCCAGATTATGTTGCATTCATCTTGAACTCCAGCCTGACAAGCACAGAGGGTTGAAAAGCCTAGTGCAGATGACGTTTGGAGAATTGTAGTTGAGTGGCACGTAATGTAGATTTACTTCCAGAGTCAGATGACTCATGACACGGAATATAGATTTATTTCCAGAGCTAGATAACTCACTATAGTTGATCCAACGTTAGGGGATTGAGAGATTTGATGCCATCTCGATTGGGAGAGTCGGTGGTTAGTTAAAGATTTTATTTTCCTGGGATCTCAGAACTACGATTTATTGATATCAGATTTGATAGTCTATTCCTTGGCACATGCATTGCATTTATGCATTAACCTAAAGATTTCTATGATTTAGAATATGTGTTTATAAATGCTAGCATGTTATTATATGAAATTCACGATTAGAATGAGTTTATATGCTTAAATGATGTATATGCATGTTGTTCATACTGAGATTTATTCTCACCGAAGTTATCCGGCTGTTGCTTTGTTTGTATGTGTGCATTGCATCAGGTTGGGACATGAGCAAGTCAAGTTTAGCTTGGATAGCATGAGATTGAAAGATTAGAAGTGGTGACTCGGGCTTTAAGCAGATGATATGTATTGTATGTAAACATGTTAGAAGACAAGGAACCTTGTACATGTTTTTATTTGGTAAATCCTAGTTTATATTCACAAATTGATGTATTTAAATGATAGGATTTATTTGTCAATGCATGTATTTTATTTATCAGCATGATGAAGATTGAAAAGCATCAAGAAAGCAGCAAATTCAGCAATTGAACAGTTGCAGATTTTGAGCAGGGTATGCCCGCTCGATCGGTTGAATTGTACCGATCGAGCGAGGCCTATTTTTATCAAACCCGAGAAGCATATTTTTTTTCCCGCTCGATCGGTAGAGTTTAACCGATCGAGCGAGGCCATATGTTTTTCAGACCCGAGAGTTACAACTTTATGCCCGCTCGATCGGTAACGTTTAACCGATCGAGCGAGGTGCCTTCTTTAAAAAAAAAAAACATAACGTACACCGGACTTCCAAATGTATGTAACCGAGAATAATCAGCTGGCTTGCCAATCCACACCTCCATTGGAGTCTTCAAATCAATCGCCACTGAAGGAGAACGATTGATGATATAAGAAGCGGTTTTGACTGCTTCTGCCCAAAATGACTTTGGTAGACCCGCAGTAGTCAACATGGCCCTTGTTCTGTCCAACAAAGTTCTGTTCATCCGCTCTGCCACTCCATTTTGCTGAGGCGTTTAAGCCGCCGTGAAGTGTTGTTTGATGCCCTCATGCTGACCGAATGTATCAAATTCATCACTGGTATATTCTCCTCCATTTTCAGTCCTCAAACACTTGATTTTCTTGTCAGAATCAAGTTCAACCCGCGCTTTGAAAACTTTGAAGACTTCAAAAACATCTGATTTCTTCTTGATTGGATACACCCAACATCTCCTATAGAAATCATCAATAAACGAGACAAAATATCTCGCTCCTCCTCGGGATACCACCTAGGGATGGCAATGGGGCGGGTCTAAACCCGCCCCCGCATCAAACCCGCCCCGACGGGGCGGGTCTAGACTCGCCAAAGCGAGTCCACAATCAGGTCCGGGGCGGGTCTCGGGTTTGGCCAAACCCGCCCCGGACCCGCCCCGCCAAAGTATTATATATATATATATTTAAAATATTCATGTATATAAATAAATATAAAATATATATGTAATATTAATAATATATAATTATATTATTATACTAAATAATCAATATTTTATCCATAATTTGAATGTGTAATATTATTGGATTGAAATGAATTTATTTTATTATGATATATTTAGTATAAAAATACATCATTATAATGTTTTTAGCTAATAAATATTAATTATTTACAAGTTAATAAATTTAAACTTGTGAGAATAATTTCTTTTTTGTTTTAAACATTATAAATCTATATTTGAAATTAAATTTAATGATATTTGTTAATTTTTAAATTTTTTATTTTTTTATTTTAATAAATTTAAAATTATTTCATTTATGGCGGGTCCAACGGGTCTAACCCGGATTGGACCCGCCGGGTTCGCGTGGCGGGTCCAAAGAGAGGCGGGGCGGGTCCCGGGTTTAGCCAAACCCGCCCCAGACCCGCCCCGTTGCCATCCCTAATACCACCAGTGCTTGCCAAACATCAAAATGAATCAGCTCCAATATGCATTTGCTTTTGGTAGTAGATTTTCCAAACTTTAATCTGTGTTGTTTACTGGTAACACAATGCTCACAAAAGGATAGAGTCACTTTTGTAAGCCCCGGCAACAGCTTCCGTTCTGAGAGAATCTTCTTTCCTCGTTCTGACATATGCCCGAGCTTTCTATGCCACAACATTTTTGATTCTTCTCCCGAACCAATTGATGCAACAGCTAGTTCCGCCTCTTTGTGTGTTTTTTCCAACAATACATACAGATTTGCAGCAATATTTTCCACCTTCATAACCACAAGCGCGTCTTTCACAATTTTCATGATCCCTTTCTCGATACGGGTTTTGCACACAATATCATCCAATTGCCCCAAAGACAAAAGATTCTTTGTCAGGCCCTTCACATGTCGTACCTCATGTATGGTGCGAATAGTACCATCAAACATTTTGATTTTAATGGTACCGACCCCAGCGATTTCCAAGGCATGATCATTTTCCATGAATACAGATCCTCCTGAGACTGGTTCATACTGATCGAACCATTCTCTCCTTGACTTCATATGTCACGTCGCTCCTAAATCCATAATCCATGCATCACAAAATTTGTGTCTGCCTTCCGCAACTGTTGCTGCTTCGCTGAATAATATTTCGCCACTGCCTGAAGTACTGGCCACATTTCCTTGAGATCTTTTCTCATTCCACTTTTGATGTCCGTGACGTCCGCCGGTCTATCTCCAATAGCTGCCAAGCAACGCTCCTTTGTTAGAATTGCTTGCACCTTCAATTTCCACAGCAAAAAATTGCTCTCATTGAACTTTTCTATCTCGTATTTTGCCTTCATCTTGACTACAAGAATCATGCCTTATAAAATCTTCAAAAAATCTTTTCTGATGTGGAAGATCAGTCACAGGTGCAACCACAGAGCATACTCAGAATTTTAAAAAAATTTATGCCAAGGCTCTGATACCACTTGTTGGTCCCAAGTGCGGCATCACGAGATAGAAACTATGAAAATTGAAGAATAAGTAGACACCAAGATTTACGTGGAAAACCCCCCAAAAATTATTAGGGTAAAAACCACGGGCAAGATCAAAAGACTCCACTATAATATTTGAAGAATTACAACCTTTCTCTGTGTTTTTAAAGAGACACTCACTCTCTTATACAGGAGAAAACATATCTCACAAATATATATAGAAATATTTAGGAGAAAGAAGAAACTCAAGCTCGGATGATTTGCTTGAGAATGGGATGATTCTGAAATGCCGAAGAATGCATCTATTTATAGATGCCAAAATCTGAACTTTCGGTGTGAAACCGCGTTTCAATTTTCTTCATTCACGCGTTTCCATTGCCACCTATTCTGCTGTCTTTGAAGACTTTGGGACCCGGCCCATCTTTGCTGACAATAAATTAGGTTTTGTATGACTGCAATAATTGTCTTAGTTGGACAGAATAATTAAAACGTGACGTTTGAGCTACTATACAACTCAAAATTAAGATTTGAGTGACAACGTAACCCCAAGAGGTGTAAATATTAATTGAGCTGGTAATGAGTTTTTAGACCCAGAATGTGTATTGATCGCTCAAATCAAAAAATTTCTTATGGATGATGCTTTTGTCGGTGCCTCTCATATGCGACGCCAAGCTAACTAATTCGAAGTTCATAGATTAAAGAAGTTTGCATATAATTAATTAAGTGATCAATGATCATGAGATTTGTATATATGGAATAATCCATATTGTATTAAAACGATATATATTATGGATTATGAAGTATTGAAATATGTTTTACTAAAAAAAATTGCATGCTTTATAATAAAATGATATGGAAATTTCGACAAGACTGGAGATTTTATGAGTGATTTTTTAGATAACTATATGCTTGAATGGAATACATGCACATCATAATATTATTATTTTAAAAAAGGATTTGAAAATTAATCATATTAACTGTAAACTTTTAGAGGGAATAATTTATAGCCTTTTTGTTCTTTTCTCAAAAAAAATTTTGACTTGTGATTTCTTGAACATAAGAATCTCAAATCAAAATAGTGTTTGAGATTGCTTCTATCAAGTATTTTGTGTGTTTCTTTTATAAAATTTCAAAATTTTCTGCAAAATAGATCAAAAGTGCTTTTTATAAACAACTATCTAAATCGGACTCTGGTGGATTTCAGTCTAATAAAGATATAGTGGAGCTCCTATTTATTGGAATATATATTCAATTAAAAACTGTGAAAAGCGCAACATTCATATTTAAAGCCTACAAAGGTGGAATTTGTGAATGACTTTTTTGTTTTTTTATTTTTAAAAAATATTGTAATATTTCCATAGATTCCGCAAGAACATTTAAAGGAATAAGAAAATTTTGAATTGCCAAACATCAGCATCGAAAAATGGATGAATTTTGAAACATGAACAGGCTAGGAGATGTCATGAGTAGAGGTGAGTTTTCAGTATACCGTATCAGAAATATCGGTACCAATACCGATACCGAAAATATGAAATTTTGATATGAAAAAAATTCATACTGATACTGTACAGATACCGAAAAAAAATTCAGTATACCGAAAAAATATCTGTATATCGAAAGTGAACCAAGAAAAAACAAATTAATTATTATTAATTACTTTCTCTCCAATATAAGTTTTATACTTTAAAATTTTATGTTTTTTTCATATAGATTATATAATAATATAATTTTTTTTTATATTTTTCACACAAGTACTTAAGAAAATCATTAGAAAGCAAAGTTTATAAACAAACATTTTATTTTATTCTTATTTAGTTCCATTTTGAAAATGATCGAATATTTTCCAAGACTTATTTAATAGAGATACATTAATAAAAAAAATAACAAAATTGATATTAAATGTAAAAAACAAACTATATATTTGAGAAACCCGAAAATAAAATAATGAAATCTATATCTATATAATTAAAAACGGGGGAATATTATATGATAATAGGAATCTTTATATATTTTTACTTCTACAAGGATAATAATTCCATACAATGCTGCAGGAAATGTCAAGTTAACAACGCCATTAATTATTGATCATATCACTTGATTGATTATAAAAAAATGATTCTAAACGTAAAAAAAATAGAATAAATATTTGAGATAATTAATCGAAAAGAAATAAAGAAACCTACATAATTAAAACGGAGGGAATATATGATAATAGGAATCTTGGATATATATATAGAAATTCTACATGGAGCATAATTCCATACAATGCTGCAGGAAATGTCAAGTTAACAACACCATTAATTATTGATCATATCACTTGATTCAATTTATAATTATTTTCTCCAATAATTTATCAAACTTTCGTCCCCTTACTTTTTAAATGGGATTGTGCGGCAACCACTAGAAATTAAAGCTAGTGAATTGGTGAGTTTCGTATGATTGCATCAAAATTATTGGAACATTCCATATCAATTTTTTTAATATAAAAAAAACGTTAACCCTATTCATATTTTTTTATTAAACACTTTACGAAAAAAATGTTTACCTTATTCATATTTTTTTATTAAACATTTTACATAGTATTAAATCTAATTTTTATCCGTGATTAGTGGTTAGATGGTTAAAATTTGAACTGTGCTGATTTTGGGTGAACGCTCCCATGAGGTCCATGATGCTGAAAAGCTTAGCAGCTGACATGCATAACAAATTAACAATGTCAATCACTACATAAACATGTCACAAATTAATGTTATGTATAATACTCCTTTGCCTCGATTATATATGTTATATTTTTTTTATTTGTCCTAAATATAAAAGTTTGTATAAACTTTTGTCATATTTCTTTTATTCATTTTCTAATATATTCCTATTAATTAAGTCTTGAAGAAATGTGTAACCATTTTTTGAATAAATTAAATGTGAATAAAATAAAAGGCTTATATTCAATGTGATTCTAATAATTTTTCTTTAGGAAAAAAAAACAAAAAACAAGGCTTCACACCAAGGACGGAGGGAGTTTAAACAGAAACCAAATCAAAGAATAATTAATTTTTTAGACTTCTAGTAGAAGTAAAATGTTGTGAGAAATTGATAAGTTTGATTTAGAGGAATGAGATTTGATTTGAGATAATGAATTTGAATAATTGATTTCAAATGACAAGATCCACCAAAATTCTAATGGAACTATTTAATTTTAGGACAATGCTATGTGTACATAGAGTTTGATATAGAGGATTACATGTCAATTAAATTAGGAAAGTATCTTAATTTTTTTTTTCTCTTCAACCTACAATTTTTTGTCTTACTCTAAAACCTTTCTCTAAAATATTATTATTTTTATTCTATTACTTACTTTTAGAATTAATTTACTGAGTTCAACAAAAATAATTATTTTATAACATTTAAAAAAATAATTATGAAAATATATATAACTTTTTACTGAGTTCAACAAAAATAATAATTGTTTATTTTTTTAGTAAATATATTTTATAATTTTTAAAATTTAACTTTCAAATTTAAATCATATATAAACGATATTTTATTATTATGTATTTAAATTAAAATATATTTATTATTATTATGTGTAATATTTAATATTTTGTTAAAAAACAAAATCAAAACTCAAACATATAGGTTTGGGTTGATCGAGTTAGTCGAGTTTGGATCGATCGCTATTGATTTATTCGGGTTTGGTTTGAGAAATTTTTAAAAAGCTTTTGTACTTACTTATAGATTAATTAAGAAGTATTTACTATATTTTTATATATTATATGTTTGAAAAATATTTATTGTATATTATCATAGATTTTTCACATGTAATAATTATTTTTTAAAACATTGATTTTTAAAATTAATTTTTATTTTGTGTAGTAAGTATATTTTAAATTTCGTACAATTAAACTTTCAATTTAAATTATATAAAACTATATAAGTGAGATTTTGTTATTATGTATTTAAATTAAAATATATTGATTATTATTATTATATGTATTTAATTATTTTGTTAAAAATAAAAAAAATCAAATATTTCAGGTCAACCCGAATCCCAAAACCTCAAAACTTTAATCCGATAATTTTCTGGTCAGCTCGGGTCGGGTTCAATTTTGACACCCCCTAAAACTGCACAATAAATAATAAAATAAAAAATAATAATATTTTCGTTAATAGTTTTTTTGAGCAAGACAAACTATTGAAAATAAAGATATTTTAAAATATTTTTGATATACTTTCCTAATTTATAGGACGTGTAACCCTCTATGTACAACTCTATGTACACATAACATTATCCTTAATTTTATATAAAATGGATTAGAAATTCATTTAAATATATTTTGTCAATCCACGTTTGTTTGTAAAACAAAATAGATATTGAACTCGCACCATGGCTGCGGGTTCCCACATAAAAAAAAAAAAAAAAAAAAAAAGATAATGAACTCGATCAATGTATATCAAAAATAACGACCGCAAATACTATCATCATAAAAACAAGTAAAGAAATTGAAATCAATCCATCAAAACACAATGTTACTTTTCATATGTTTTATATTTGACAAATAACGCAGCGCTCAAATGCAATCGACTACGCATCTTGTTGATTTACAGGTAAATTCACAAATATTAGGACATATATTTTTAACCTGACACCGACATTATTAATGATCAAAACCACTGAAAATAAAGATTGAATATTTGAACGACAAGATCACTAAGGAAGTGGTGAAGGAGCTAATTCCGAAAGGGCCATTAATGGAGCAGAGTCAGAGCGAGGAATCCAACAGGGGATATGTTCATATGTTGCAGTACTGTAAGGACAATACCTCGGACGTGCGAAAAATGCGGAACAATCTGCCACTGATCTCTGTAATGGCAGACCAGGAATACAATTTTTTCTCACATCAAGCAACCCATTCTTCACCAGTTTCAAACAAATGGGACCAACGTGCGTGAAATAGTTATCCGACAGCGAAAGATTAGCCAACTTTCCGAGGCTGCACAAAACTTCAGGCACATTCCCGTACAAAAGATTTCCGGCAAAATTTAGAATCTCCAGCTTTTGCAAGCATCCCAGCGAATATGGTAACGGCCCGGTTAAAAGATTTTTCCCAGCGTCTAATAAAACGACCTGTTTCAAGAACCCGAGTTCATAAGGCAGGCAGCCGCTTAGTAAGTTGTTGAGGAGCAGAACCTCTGTTAAGTTCGAGAAAATCCTGGAAATACTACGTGGGATTGGGCCGAAAAACTTGTTATTAGCTAAGGTGAGGTAAAGAACATGTGCGTCGTCGCCAATGTATTCGGGCAGCCTGGTCAAGAAATTGTTGTTGTTGATGAATAGTACGTCTAGTTCTTTGGTGAAAAGTTGGGAGGGGACGGAGCCGGAGAAGAAATTGAAGCGTAAGTCCAAGAAAGACAGGCCGTTGATGCCTAAAATGGCAGCGGGAAATGGCCCTGATAACAGGTTGTTACTTATGTCTAACTCGTAGAGATAAGGTAGCTTGGCAATGTTTGGAGAAATTGTTCCCGAAAAACTGTTGGAATTTGCATGGAAAAGAGCTATATCCGGGAGCTGATCGAGAAACCCGTCGAGGGTTGGTGCTGATAATTGGAATCCATTGAAGTCGATGGAAGCAAGCGCGATGGCGGATTTGTTATCCGGAGGGGCATCACAGAAAAATCCTTGGTAATTGCATATGTCAGTCCCGATCCAGGTGGAGGTGATGTTCAATGGATCCGAAACTATGATGTTCTTGAATTTTTGGATGACAGGATACACTGCAGCAAGCCTTTCATCCGCAAAGAGAAATGAGGCCTGTGAAGGAGAAGGTGCAGGTGGCTGTGTGGTTTGTAGTCTTACCAGCCCACCACCGTCTCCGCCCCCGCCTACTTCAAGTTTTTGACAGCGAACTTGAACATTGAAATCCAGGGGAATAAGGATAATTATCATGCAGCTGAAGATCAAAACTTCAATTAATCTGACCAAACATTTCTGCATTTTATTCAGTATAATCTCGCTGCAGTTAACTGAAAGATCAGAGAAAAGTGAAATAAGAAACGACTCAACAAAGAATGCAGAGTTGCTGTGGAAAATGGATGATCAATTTTAATTATTTAGTCTAAATTTCACAGTATGCAGCGTGTGGATAATGTAGATGACAATTAAGTTAGTGGCAAATTTTGAATCTTTGTATATATGTGTCCTATTTTCAGTTTTAGCCTCGTAAGTTTATATGTCATGCTAACGCATTCTATATTTCACTTACTTTAGTTGTTGATTTTTTTTTCTTTATTATTAATTAGTTTCCCCTTTATTCTCACGTTTGCTCAAAATCGTGTTTAAACTTTAAACATAAGAATCATAGTGTCACGTATTAATGTGGAAATTCATACTGAAAAAAATTGCCTAAACAATTGTCTTATGGAACTCAATAATTTGATAGATATCATACTCGATCGATAGAGCAAATTGAAAATTACCTCCATAAAAATATCACAAAATGTTTAGGAATACATGAATCTATATATAAAATTGTTACTTTTGGAATTAGAATTTATATGCTTTCTTAATTATTTTTAATTGTTTCGATGATATACACAAAAAATGTTTATCAGGGGCTCTACATCCACTTAGAAAGTGCAGTACAGCTCAGATTAATGTTGTTTACTGAAGACTTTTGGAGGCTGGACCAGAACCAGCCGCAGTTTTTTTAATTAATAGCCATTAAAATGACATATTCAATTTGCTATTGTTAATATTATTTATCATTTATATACAAATATACAGATCACCAATTATCCACTTTTCCAATAGAAATGGATGGTTTATTTTCTTGAGACAATACATATTGTGGAAGTCTAGTTAGCAATCAATGCGATGAGTGACATTTTACTTGCAAAATTGGAGGTATATGTATGTGGACATGGTGTTGCATATTCGCAAATAATAATCTTATAAACATTTTGAGTTATATAATTGAGGCAATGAAGCTTCTTCCATCACCACCTATTACAATTTACAGCAAAACACTCAAATACTAAACACACGTTGATAAAAGAACCATATTTTCTAAAACTAAGTGATTCTGCACCGCATCCTGTGGTTACACACAAATATACACAGGGCCAATTAGCCTCCAAAGGGAAAGAATCAAGAAAAAGAAACCCTTGCAGAAGTTGGTAAAAAAGTAGAAGATAATAATAAGAAAAAAGAACATTTGACACACACACACACTACTGTAAATTTGATAGAATTTCCTCAGCAGCTGATGATGCATCAGAATTTTGCCATGGTAGATGGAATGCCAACCCCTTCAAAATTTCACTAGTCGCCACAGACGAGTACACATCTACAAGATCCTGAAGGTTTAAATATATGTTTCTCTACCATACTCATTTTTACCAAAAAAGCTACAGGCAACTTCCCAACTGCCAACTGGACCTCCCCTGCATTTCAGTGTATCAGATAAGCAGATTGTATGCCGGCAATCCTTCTAAAATATCGAGAAAGCAAAAATAATTGTGATTCATTATATAAAGATTTACCTGCATTGATCTCAATTCTCAAATCATTTCCCTGTGCTGTATGTTGAGGTCTGGAACCGATCAGGAAAGAATAAACATCGTGGAGATATACAACTATACAAGCCAGCTAGCGACCATTTCTATACACGACGTTGGAAAGAGCTTGTACGCGAGGCCGAGCACGCATGATTGTTTCATCGCTGTGTCTAATCAATTCTGAAAGTCTCCAGGGTTTTTGCCACTTCCACTTGAACTGCAATAACCACTGATGATGACTCCTCTTCCATCTCCACAGTTTTCCACCATGTCCAACAAGTGCTAATTTCTTCATTGACAACTGACCCATGGGAACCATCTGCACAAGCCAAAAACATTTGTAGTGAGCCTAGATGGTATGCCATATGTGGCAACATGAGTTTGAGGAGTTGAAAATGAACCTTTCTTGTTTGATCCATGAACGCTGCTGATTCTCTAATGGAGCCATTGACAATTCCTGCTGTATATTTAAGTTGTTTCTGTGCTGGCACTGGGATCGGAGACAAAGAACCAGTCATATCATCGGCAATGTGTTTGTGGGAGTTTCCCTGTAGGGAATGAACAGTTGAGACAGAAGTATATAGAAGCGCACAAAAGAAAAAAAAAATCATGAAGCAACACGCATAAAAGTAATCATACAGAAGGTGGCGTCCCCAGTGCCATGGCAACAGTTTGTTTTAACTCGTTCTCAACTTCCTTCCTCCTCACTTCACTTTGTCGTAATAAGCCTACAAGTTCCTTTATCTGTTCTTTCATCTCCTTGATTTCAATATCCTTTTCCCACCACTGGCACCTGTTTATGACATCAAAACCTTAAATTTGATTTTGAACTCAAAAGTTTGAATTATCTAATCAACTTTCCCATTCTTACCTTGCTTCGCCAAGATAAGTGAACATATACTGCAGTAGATTTTTCGCTTCCCCCATAGAACGTAGCTGATTCCATCGTCCACGAGTAGTGGCGCTACGTTCTCGTTCTTCCGCCTCTGAAAGCTGTGAAGCCATCGCTACGAGTGAATTTGATGAAATATTCAGCATGCTTTCAAGAGAAGAAATTCTTGCCATTCTAGCATTTGGTGGCATTGAAGATAACCTGAAAATACAGGAAACATATCAAGAACAGTCCGTATGATTTATAGAACTTTAAACTTACAATTTTGTACTAGTAAATGTTTAACACTAGGCCAATTATGGGCAAATGGTCATATACAACGTTCATTCGTGACATAATCTCACCTAGAAAATCCATTTTTTCCTCTAGGGAGGCTAACGCCCTTTGAAGCAAATTCTTCGACTTGTCTCAAAACAGCCAACTCTTCTGCCAACGCGGTTCGTCTGCAGACGATTCCAGAAAAAGGTTACATTGAATGAATGTGGGAAACACACGTCTGTTAGAGTACATTAGGTCATAACATAATATACTTAAGTGCTAGCGAGAACGTTGACTTAAATGCCTGTGTACATACACTTGACTTTGCTTCTCATACTCGTAACGAACTTCATGAACATTAACCATAACTTCAAGCTCATGATCTATCCATCGCTGCATGGACTTTTCATTACTCTGGACACAAAATATAAATTTATATGGTTTGAAAAATTATGCGGAAAATATTGTTATCTTATTCACAAAGATAGAGAAAGCAACTACCTGACCGTTTATTCCATTTCCGTGTCCATTGCTAGTCACTGGAAAGAGATGGAACGTCAGCATTAAAAAATTAACGAGGGCTGTTGTATTATGTCAGGGATGATCATAAAAGCATTGCCAAGTAGCTCAGGAAAACGGTAAACATAATACAAATGAGAAGACAAAAAATGAATATCCATGGGAAAAAAAGTACCAGAGTTGTCACGAGCTGAAGATTTACGTGCTTCCAGCAACTCTTTCAACCTCTTAGTAGCCATTGCAGCTTCTTCAGTTTTTCTCTGAAGAACCTAAATAAATCAATTCAGAGAAGATTGCAATCAAAAGCTTGTTGAATACAATCCACATTTTACAAAAGAATGCCACCTTCATAGAACTATTATCAAGCATCTCCAAGAAAGAAATAAATTTTATGGCAAAGTTACATTAAAATAAGATAACAAAGTCAAAATAACACACAGGTCATAAAGATGATTCTCACCATCTTTTGTCGCTGATTCAATGCTTGTAATTTATGTCTCTCATACTCGTTTCTTCTGCCCTCCTTCTTTAACTGTGTGACAACATTGTATGTCAAAGTAAAGCTCAACTAACTGGAATTCAAAGTCACAAAAGGTAATGCACTAACAGAGTTATGTTAAATCAATTAACATCAGAATGGAACTCAATTTGAAAAATAAAATATCTGGTCAAGACTAATCAATGAATGTGAAAAAAAAAACGAGTTAAGCTAAATTTTGGAGATGGAAGTAAAATTACCTGCAGTAGTTCCTTTTCACGAGATGCCTTCCACTGTCGAAACTGTTCAGCTTCTTGTTTAATCCTTTGTTGCAATTGAACCTGCAATGTCAAAAAATATGAGGCCATTGAATGTTAAAATTATGATAATTATGCAAAAAAATGGGTAGAACTATATGACCTTTTGTGCCTTGATGCATTGTATTTCCTCTTGTAACTTTTTAGCAGCCTCATCACTCTTCTGTTTCTGCTTTAAAAGCTGAACCTGGTTCTCTTGTTTTTTTTTAAGATCTTGTATCTGATGAGGAGAGATTTAAAATTTCTTAAAATAAACACGTACACAGAATTTGACAAATAGATCAAATTAAAAATAGATGGGAAAAATAGAAACCTGAGCTTCAAGAGCTTTCAATTTTTGTGCATGCATGTCTTCCAGTTTTTGTGCCTGTCCATCAGAATTAGCAGAAAGGTTTTCAACTGCTGCCCAAAGTCGATCTCTCTCGTTCTGCAACAGCTTAAATGGTTAATAGGAATACTAAAATATTGAAGTTTATCAACGAGCTGTGCTTCAAATAATTATTTTTCACAGTATGAGACCTGTACAGTCCTTTTTTCCTCCTCGAGTTCCATAATTTTCTTTCCAAAGTGCTGCTTAAGAGCCATAGTGTCAGGGCAACCAAAAAGTTTCATTTCCGACTGCAAATGAAATTTTACATTAAGACTACCACACATATTTTTTTACCTATGGATAAGCACAGATAATAAACAGAACCACAATAAATTAATAAACGTAACCTCTTTCTGCTCCAACTGTCGATTTAATTCATCCAGTTCTTTATCCATACTATTCTGTATGTAAGTATGCTCCAACTCTTTGGCTGTATCTTCATCCGTATCTCCCGAATCACCTGCACGATTGACAAACCCACAATACATAAGTTCCAGTGAAATGAATTTCTCCGTATTTTTCTTCAGAACTAAGTTCAGTAAAATAGGTTTTCCATGCTAGAATTTTCCTAGCTAACTATGATAATTCATTAAAGAAAGTAGAAAATTGATAGAGAGTGAAGTATGGACATACTGCCTTCACTCATTTGATAGTCAGATGATTCTATACTTTGCAATCCCCTTTTGAGCCCTTCACTTTTCATTATACCATTTCCACGAACCTGCAATTGCATCACAGTTAAACTCATCAATATACATACTCGCAAAGTTATATATGAACAATTTACCAAGTAAAGATATTACACACCTTAGAATCAGAATCATATTGCTCAATACTGCCGCCTTTTTTGCGGAGTTTGTTAAGTTCCCGGTTCAGCTCCTCATTAGTTGCCTCAAGCCAAGCAACTTTATCCTTGAGAACCTGCACGATTTAATTCAAGCTAACATTCTTGCTCCCGTCAAAGTCATATATAAATATATATCTTTATATCAGGGTCGTAAGGGATATTCAACGGCATAATTATGGAGCAAGCTCATTCAGAATTTAGTGTAACCATAAGTCTACAATAAAGAAAATTTTCACTTCACCTGTATTTCATCAAAGGAAATGCCTCCGCCGCGAGCACAAAGTTCAGCTTGTAGATATTCCAGTTGTTGACGCATCTTCATCATCTCGTTAGATATTGGATCTCGGTTAATCTGATCATCAAGAAATCAAATTTATATCGATTTGAAAACTTAAATAGAGAAATTATCCTCAGTTAAATTTGGCGAAAATGCCACACGGAAGAAGGAGAGAAACAGATTAGACTGGTCCAACACTTACAACAGGTTTATTCTGGATATTTCGAGCACGATTGGCATACTTCAGAGTGTTAAGAGTTTCTTCAGCGTTTATATCCGCAGGACTAATGCACGCTGCAAAACAAGTCATTTAGAGCTTAGAACAACATGATAAGTATTCTACTGGTATTGCTTCTCAATTAATTAATCAGAGTTACATGAATTGTTTCTGATTCACAAACTTAAAAGTATGTGCATTACCTATCATTACAGTTCTGCTATTGCCACCAAGAGAATCCTGCCAAATATTAAAAAAAAAAAACTTTAAACTTCAAACTTTAAACACAATTGATATCTCCTTACAGAAGACTAGCGAGTTGTTAGCTAGAGATTTCAGGAAATATTTGATAAAAAAAGAAAATGCAGGTTTTGTCACCGTCAAATCTTGACAGTCAAGTATGACCTAAGACGTACTAATAACAGGATCTGTTATGTAACTATATCATTTTATAGGTGAACTTGTTCCGAACCTGCAGTAGCCGAGTAAGTTTGCTATCCCTATATGGCACATGAACACCCTCTTTTCGCTTTTTCTCATCACCAAGCGCGCTAATAACATTACCAAGAGCAAGAAGACCCTTGTTAATGTGAACTCCTGTCAAGGAACATTTCATAAATATGGCTGCCATGAATTGAAGCCTCTATCAAGAAACAGGGGAAAAAAAAAGTGATCCAAGGCACCTTCTTTAAAACGGAGACCATCAGAGCCTGTTCTCTTGGCACGCTCTGATCCAGCAAGATCCACCAAATGCAACTTGGCACAGAGATACTCTTCAGCCATACAGTCGGTTAGATTGCCGTCATTAGAACTGCGCATCTGCTCCATCGTAATGGTGAAAATGGCATGCGAGCGACTAAGACAGAGAGGGGGGAATTATTATCCTCGATAATGACTTAGTGAAGATTCAGGTGGAAGATTCCACCAAGAGACAATTACTCTCGAGTAAATTCAACAAGTACATTACTTAAACAGAGGGCAAGGGCTGCTGAACCCTTTGTCAGTATCATGAGATGTTCAAGAATGTTGTTGAATGAATTAAACAGATGCAATGCAATGGCTTACAGTTTCTTATTGTTGCATGGATGAAACATAGGGATGAAAGATTACAAGAGATTAAATGGAAAACAATTACGTGCAATTCCATAAAAATGCGTTTACCTGACGTGAAAACTACTCTAATAAGAATTTCAACGATATTTTTCAAGACCTCAAATTTCCATCATTTTCAACTTAAGAACACTGCTCCACATGTTTCTAAAATACATGAAAAAAGTGTTGGCAAATATTTGCATGCTTGTTCGAGAAAATCATGGTGTTAAATGGCTCCACATTATTTGAACGATGTGTCTAAAACAATACCATAATTCAGATCACATACCTTGACTGATTGTTCATATTTGTACTCCCTGTTGCACGGCTCAGTGATCCTTGCTCCAGGCAATCAGCCATTTCTTTGAGAGTTTTAACACTACACTCGGTTGATCCAGCCAGTGTAATTACACCGTCCGATGTTTCACGGATTTGTATAGGAGGTTTCCCGGGGATGGTTATTTTTCCTGCCTGTCCATTTGCTATATCTTGTTTGTTAGCAGAATTGGGGTCGATTAAGTCCCTTACTTCTTCTTTGTGAATCTTCAATTGGAAAAAAAATAAATAAATAAATAAATAATGCCAAAACAAAAATGGATATTAAGTAGGTATAAAATCAAATTTTCCGTGATAGCACATGTAATCAACAAACATGATAATGCCATTAATCAAAGTATGTATGGCAACAACAGATGAAAACAATTGTATAAACTTTAAAGGAAGAACAGAGGATGATCATATGAACCTCAATAAAGGAGACATGTAATTGGAATTCAATCTCTTGTTTCAAGGTTTCAATCTTGCTGAACAAAGAATTCATAACTTTCGGAATTAGTCCGCTTTGCTCTCCATCTCTGACATTAGTACCCATGGTGTATGTTTTTCCCGATCCTGTCTGTGTCACATTCAAGAAAAAATTTAAATAGAACTCGATTATAGACAGCATCTAGAGCTAATTTCCTTTGATATATCAAAATATTAATGAATTGTAAGCTGACCTGTCCATACGCAAGAACAGTCGCATTGTAACCTTGAAACAAGCCATCGACCAAAGGTGCGACACATTCATCGTACATTGCAGTCGAGGGTGAGCCAGTACTACCATAAACGTGATCAAATGTAAATGAGTGCGAACCAATTTGCACCTGCACCACAATCATGAAACAACCAAATGAGTAAAATGACTAAACACACATTCCAAAATGATAGAAAATTAAAACCAACTTGATACTAGGTAGGAGATAGCAAGAGCATGGGTAAAAAACAAGAACATAAATCATGATTTTGGACGGAACTAGTCCACCATTTAAGGAGAATTCTTAATAGAAACAATCGCAATGACTGCAATGAAGCAATACAGGACAGGACCCAAAGGGCAACCAAATATTAGAAAAGGAAAAAAAAAAATCGACATTAGAAGCAATTAACCAAATCCTACAAGAAATCCTAAAGTTTTTAAAACCGGTTCATAAAAACTATCACCGCAGATGAAAACTCCCGGAAACTTTCTTTCTAGCGAGCCCACAGATATTTGCTTTAGGTGGTAAAAAAGAAACATTAAATAAACCAGAAAAGGAAAATAAATTTGAAGGTTACAAATATTTTGAGTTTTAATGTTTGATATGTACAGTTCAACTGAGTATTTCATTTGGAATCACTGAAAAATTCAGACACACTGCAACATTTACAGCCTCCACTAATCTCATCAGATAGAATTATCAAAAATCAGATCTTTGAGAAACAATAAACTCCAACAGCCAAAAAGCATCCCACCACCAACAACGCATTCTTCTGGAAATTGCAGCAACTTCATCACCACACAGTAAAAAAAAATAAAAATAAAAAATAAAAATCTCTCATTACAAATATCAGGAGTACCTGAGGCTTCCCAGGTACAATGGTAACACAATCCTTACACCCCTGAAGCCTTTCATCTCCTAACAAAGGCCTTATATGAACCGCAACTTTTACACAACAATCCACCCCAGAAGAATTAGCTTCCATCGGTAACACCACAAAACGAACTACAATCGAGAGACTAAACGGTAATCCAAGCCGAACCCACAAAAGCTCCAGAAGCCAAATGCGTTTTGACAAACAGTCAGCAGAAACTTTCACAGAAGGACCCAAAAAAAAAAAAGTCTTGGAGCAGATAATGACACAAGAAGCAGAGAGATAGAGGGAATGGGAGAGAGAAAGTTAAGCGGAGATATGGAAAGGGTAGTCGAGGGAATAGAAGAAGAAGAAGTAATAGAAGACGAAGAGGAAGAAGAAATAGAATCTCCACTCGGTGTGTGTGTATGTTAGCTGTGCGTGTGATTGCAAGCAAGGACAACCACTAGCCCCAACGGTTCATATCAACACTTCAATTATACTCACTATTCACCAATGCTCTCTCTTTCATTCATTCATTCATTAAACAAAAATTGATTCACTTATATATTATTATCTACAAAATTTCACAAACACTAGCTTACTTATCATATGAACTACGAATTATTTTAGTTTTGTTATTGCATGCTAGTAATACAAAAAATAAACACAAAAGCTCATGTAAGATGATCTCATAAGTTAATTTTGTAAGATGAATAGATAATTCATAAAAAAAATTTGTCTTTTATTTGTGAATATAAGTTATATTAACTCGTGAGATCGCAACTGACAAAAAACTAATGAATGTATGGATTATTCTATGCTATACTTGGAGTTCTTCCTCCCCATGATGTGTCAAATCATTAACACATATGTCAATTTTCATAAAAATATATGGGTTCCACGTGATTTAATGATATTGAAATAGGGGAAAAACAATCCCAATATAGCATAGACTAACTCCGAATTTATTTATGCATTAGTTTAGAGTTGGTAACAAGGGAAAAAATAAGCCAAAATGGGGGGTGTTTCCCCAAAAAAACGACGCCCTGCTCCCAACGGTTTTCCCAGTTTTCGCACAAAAAACGGCGTGTTGTGGTTGTAAATTTACCATCTTATCCTTATATCGATTTTAGTGTATTGTACGTTTGGTATAGAAATGGGGGAATAGTAGGCAAAAGGAAAACAGCTCAAAACCACGTGATGCTATGGAATTGTTTTCAGCTACTCACACGCCCACACATATATAAATTCATCTACAACGTATTTCATTTCATTTTATCTTTGTTTTTAATAATAATCAATATCAATATTATATATAGTAACGAATCAATAAATAATGTTATATGAATTTAGTTTAGTGATTCTAAAAAATAATTAAGTAATTTGTTGATGTTGATTAATAATTAAAATTTTCTTAACAATAATAAGTGAGAAATCTAGACACAAATTATCGTGTGCGTGCATTATATGAAATCATTTTGATACATTAACTCAATAAGTACTTCCAATATTATTATGTTAATACATTATACATTTATCATGCATGTTTCTACTTGTATATAAATTATATAATGCAAAGACTATCTTATGCATGGTACGTGGAGTGTATCATACTGCATAACATGTTACTATTGCTATTATCATGAATATTAATTCAATATATATATATGTAATATTTTCTCATTAAGTGAAACAGACCATATGATATTTGAAAAGATTACCAATATATACGGTGATTGTCATGATTATCCACACACAGCATATGCCACATGGCTTTGTAATCTACTAACCATTTTGCATAGAATGTTGATTGTCCTTTTTCTCTTTAATTAAGAAATCAAATTACATATATATATTTAGGGATGTAAATGTTAAATAAGGAAATGTTTGGAAGACGCACCAAACGGATGGAAATTCGCATATGCTACGTATATATGACGAATTTAATACACACAAGAAAACATAAAATAAAAATGATATGTATATTCGTTTCCTAGAGAAACTTTAGATGGCTAAAAAAAATAACATAAATAAGAAGAAACATTTAGCAATTATATATATTGTCTCGAAAATTAGGTAAACAATGAGAGTGAAAAAACCTCACATGACATGACCCAAAAATCCCAAATTCTCATGCAAAATATGCGTGGAAAAATATTAATGAAAGTATTACAAAATATTAGCATGTCTTCGCATTAATTATAGGAAAAAGCTACTTAATTAGTTAATGAAATATTTGATTTTGTCTATATATATATTGAGGGGACATTATTATTAATTATATATATATATATATCCATATATTCACGAATAAAAGAGACATGCTAATACAGATTGGCAAGGGGAGGGGACACAGTAAAAGGTGAATACCCCACGCACTAAGACATAACCAGCTGGTAGTCTCCTACCTCACATGCCGCATTTGCTCGGCTAGCTCCTTGTGATACCCCACTACCTCTTAATTTCACTTAATTAATTCTATTCATACCAAACAATTTTAATTTACTTGATTTTTTTCATATATACTTTGCTTATTTTTTTCCCCCAAATCCCAACATTTTTTTTTCTTAAATGTTTCTTATCGGCTGAATTAAGTACTTGAGAAAGAAAATGTGTGGACTTCATTCGGGCTTGTCAAAGACTCAAATTGTCTAAGAAAATAAAAACTCAATCCAACAAAAGATGACTATTGATTAGGCATCAATTTTTTCATTAATCAGATTCACCAAACCGTAGCCTAGCAACAACACCATTGATAACAGTAAAATCATACTAATTCTAGTTTCGCTAATCTTCTCGATCGGTCTTCGTCTTGATGCGTGGTTCCCTAGGATAAGTCTTGTTTGTTTGTGTGTTTGGTAGGTAAATGCCATTGAAATTGATATTAATTTTATTTTTATTATTTTTTAAAAAAATAAATAAATAAAATTGGTATCGATTTGATTGTTCAATATTATCACGTATATGCGTTTAATATGATTATTAATTTACAATTATTTCATGATCTAATTTCGATATACATATACTTCAACGTTTAAAATATAATAACTCCTCATAAATCAATTTAATTTGATCCATCTATTTATGAGTTTCTTAATTAATTTTGGCTAAAATTTGGCACATTAAAAATTTTATATACGATAATAAATTCAACAGAAAATTAATAAATTCATTGTATCTGTATCATGCTAGCTTTGCTTATTATTCTCAAAAAAAAGAAAAGAGAAGAAAACTTTGCTTATTTAATTACGTATATGTATGTTCTGTTAAGACTAATTAAGCGCATGCAAAATATGTTTGATTGAGTCATATTAATCAATTGTTTGTAGAATATTAATCAATTATATTTTGAGCGTAGTGCAATACTGCGAGCATTCTATATGTATGCGTAATTAACTTGTAAATGTTTATTTTAAAAAATACTTGTTTTTTCATCTAATTATTTAATTAGCGGGGCTGAAATTCATTTGAAAATATATTAAAAACAGATTCTCCGCTATAATTTTTATAAGATAGCGAAAGCGAAGATATACTAATTTGTAATTCTATAACGTTCAAATATACACATGCATTGGACTTGTGTGCGCTGTGGCTCTTTTCTAAATAACATAATATTTTTCGTTATTTTAAGTCAAGAATGAACTACAAAGAAAAATAAATTATACAAGATTCGTACTCTAATATTGATCATGCTATTTATAATATATTATGACCACATAACTATTAATTTTTACTTTGTAATGTTAGATTTGATTATAAAAATGACCCCCATTTTTGCTTCCAATCAAACAGATCATTAACAAAAGTGATGATCGTCGGGAGATGATTGGGACTACATATGGTGGATGCCCTAACGTTACATATATTATATATCAGATTGCATAGCTAGCGTGGTCCATTAATAAAATTTATGGCTTTTAATAAATTTTTTATTTAATAAATGGCAAATATTGCAGTGGTCCATCAACATATATATTTGCTCATTATATTATGATTAAGTCTTACAATAATAATAATAACTAGAACCTTGTTGCATGCGCCGCGTGTAAAATAATTTATTTTTATAATAAAATTATATTTCAATTAATTCTTTCAGTTAAAATGATGATATTATATATTAAATACAAAAATTGGAGTGAAAAGAAAAGAAATAGTTAAATTAAAAAAATAAATAAATTATAATGAAGGGAAAAAAATTGAGATAGTGGAGGAAACAATTTTTTTATTTTCAATTTATTGACATACCAAGAGACCATAAGACCTTTTCACTTAATATATAATAATAATAATAATAATAATAATAATAATAATAATAATAATAATAAGTACTCCAGTTTTCAAAACCTATCTCATTGAGATGTTAATTAGATTTCGTTTTTGGTGAAATCAAGCTTATAATTAATGGTTACACATGAATCATTAAATTCATATATCACATTCAAATTTAAGTACTCAAACATTTATGAAAATCTAATTTTTTTTCGGCCCTTAACTTATTGAAGTAGTCATGTGTGTACCGATCGACTGACTCCACCATTAATTTATAATTGCATCCATGATATAAAACAATATTATATATGCGTAATATCATGAAATTGCATTTATTCACAATTCAAATGCGCGGTTTCATCAATTTAATGATAGCACGACACAATGCCCTATCTACATATATATATATAGATTAATTACATCAAATCATAATTAGAATTTCAAGAAAACAAATGATCACATGATTTTAGAAATATTTTCATCTTAATTAACGAATAATATATATGCAAATATTAGTTGAAAATTCACAGTCAATTGCCTTTATCATACGTGTCGTATTAATTAACCTTTAAGTCCCATCATTTGCATTCTTTGTGATACTTTTAGAAATTAAATTAAATTGAATAGAGATCCGACGAGCTAGCTGCACTCCAACACTAACAAAAGTCAAATACGAAATTATGTCTTCATTAATATAATCATCCAGTACTTCATATTTTTCTATAGCTAATTATTATTATTATTACTATATATTATTGATCATATATAACTTATAATATTCATTTGTGATTTTCTCAACTTATAATTGATTGTGAACGATTGATAAATGTGATTAGGGGTTGGTCAAATTAAATCACAAGAAATTAATTAATTAGATTAAACAGAAAATGGAATTAATTAAAGCGATAGGGGCGGATGAAAAGGTAATTAAGATCGTAAAGCTCAACCACTGGAATTCATTGCTTGGCCCTCAAACAAAGAACCAGAAAACCCCGAGACTTGAATACAAATCAATTCGAGCAACCACTTGAATGAAAATTTTTCTTTGCTTTTTGACTCCAATTGGTGGACTGCAAGTTAAGATATATATAACTTACCCAACAAACAACTCCTTCATTCGCAAGAAAGAATTTTCGAGTACAAAAGTCGACAAGAATTTATAAAGATATCTAACTTAGCGACTGAATTCATGAATTTGATAGAAAATAAATTTATAGCTATAGCCATCGATCGAGAGGGAAAAAATATATATAGCTTTTAAAAATATTTATGTTTTAAAATTTTATTTTATAACTATGATTGCATATATACATCATTCATTTTTTCAACATAACTTCTTATTAATCCAATATATTGTATTAATTTTCCCCAATATTCCTGCCGATAGCTAAGATGCAAACCAAGTAATTAACCACAAGCAGCATGAGACCCCACAACTTTTCCTTAACTTGCTATATCTTTACATTCTGGTTTTCCTCGTATATGGTCGTTAGATTAGATTATTTCCCTCTTTCCAAATCAATGTTATAACCTTCTTGTAGGAACGGCGTGTATTATCTTAAAATTAAATCTTGCACTTACTAAATAGCATAATTAAGTTGTGATCTATATATAATGAGAATCGTCCCAAGAGAAAATTTACCTATATATCACGAATTGTAAAATATATATATTTAGTAAGTTTGCGGGTTACAACTTATAAATCAGTCGATATATATAAAGTATATGGTTAAAGAGGATCATATTTAATTTGGTACTTCATGCCCATCAAGGATCAGTGAGTCTAATATTAAATTGCCTACTTTATGAGAGGTTGGACAGAAGTCAAATTATTGAGATCCATTGCGGTAGATATGATATAATACAATTAATTGCTGATAAATTTATATATCATGTGAATGAATGACTCAAAAACATCAATTTAAATGCTGTTAAAAAGTTAGTTTTCCCTTGTAGTACATTGTGGGTTAAGTTAACATGCAAGGGGTCCAGCCAAAGATTTAATTTGTTAGCCTAACTAAACATATACATTTATTTTGTTGCAATGTTATATTATGAATTTAATTTACTTTGATGGCTAAATTTATAAATATTGTGTAAACTAGATAGATATGGGGTGCAACTGTACATTGATCCACTTCATCTTCTCCAATATATACGATATGGTATGGTTTGTAACAAATGATATCATGTAGTAGATTATATACAAGAAATGGTTTATAACTAAATGATAACGAGCTAGGAGATATGTATATATGTATGCATTGATCAAAGTTCAATTAAGCACATATCGATATTCTACACGTTGAGCTAGAATATGAGTCAAGCATCATTCACTAAAATAACATGAATATCGATTCGAGTAATGTATGAGATCACTCTAAATTACATATGTGATTATTAAATTAAGACACCGAAAGATGTTACCTTTCTTAGGTACAAATTGAATGTCGTCTATGTATCAACATTCATCGGTAAAGTATGCTAGCTAATAAAATGAAATATATATGCGCATGGCCCATTTGATGTCACTTATATAAGGTACACAAATTAAAACAAGTGTATCTAGATTAATTTCATCAACAAACTTTACCACTCATTTCCCCTTTATAGTTGGCACCTCACATTTTTACAGCCTTTTGTCATTGTAATGCATGTTTAAATATATAATAATTAATAATAATTGTTAGACAGAGAGTATGATCAGCAGCCAGCAGAACATTGTGATAAGATTGAAGCCAAACCACATGATGATGGGACTAAAAATTCTTTCACTAACCATTCCCATTTTGCTTTTGATCCCCAAAACCTATGAGAAGTCACTATATTTGTGATATAAAATATATGCTTTTATTCCAAACCCTAAAATCCTAACCTTTTTTCTTCTTTCATTTTGCTTTTCTCAAATGCATGTGTGGGTATGCTTTGCATCACATGCTCCTCCTCGCCCACCCTTTGCCTTTCTCTTCTAACAATATTCTTATCTTTCCTTTTCATCCTTCTGTCTAGCCCCTTTCACTTAATTTGCCCCACCACCCTATTTTTTTTTTCTTTGATTAATAGATTCAGGGCCCAAATTCATAGATTTTATAGGATAAACTTGATAATTTTTTTTTTAGAAACTAATATATATATATATATATATATATATATATATATATATATATATATATATATATATATGTGTGATATTTTTATTAATTTGTCAGCAGTTGCTATATGCTATCTAGTTTATTTTTCAGTTGTATTTGATGGGTTTAAGGCTATTCGATCTACATTTGTTAAACGAACTTGCAAGTTGGGGCATTACGGGATCTAAAAGAACTTTAAGTTATTCTCCAAAATCTTTGAACTCCATAAAATCTTGATGTACACACAATTACGTCGTAGGATTTTTATTTTTATTTTGAAAAAAATTATTATTATGAGCTTAATTCTTAGCAAGAAATTTGAAAAGAACTATAATCTCACACATGCAAGCATATTCTCTTGGAAATGTTTATATATTGGCAAGAATGGAGAATTCATAATTAGAGGCTCCGACTAAATTTACTTTTAAGTAATGAATGAAACTGAATTGTTTGACCAAGTCTTGAGACGTAATTGATCACCACTTATTTGAATACACATATATATATAAACAAGAAGGGAAGGATATCATTAGTGTCATAATTAGGACTGAATTAATAATGTGATTCCCAAAATGTAATGATAACCCATGTGGCCATATTGCCCTCTCAAAGCACTTATGAAATCTAAATATATTCTTTAATTCTGTCTTCCATCCTTCAGTGTTTGGATAAAAATCGCAAGTACTTTGGGTCCAACTTCTATCTAAGCATTAATACACAAGACAGGTCATGTGTTGCATGTCCACTTTTTATTTACTTTTTTTTTTTTTTTTTCTATCGGAGTTTTGGGCACTCGTTTTCACTCACGCATATGCGCTAAATTTATATTTAAAAATTATTTTTGGCGAATAAGGCAAAACTTATGTATATAATTTCAATGTAAGTTTGAAAATTTATTCATTTTGAATAAACAAATTGATTTCAATCAATTTACCGGAGGTAGCCTACTATGTTGACTTAAAATCGACACTATTTGTCTAATTAATACAAATTCTTCAGATTTTTTTTGTTACATTCGAGTGTAGACTAAACAGGACTTGAAAAAAATAAATAAATCGTAAAAGCCCATATAAGTGTGGAAGAAAATTGCCCATCTCGAATCAGTTAAGTATTTATTTCTTATAGGGCTTATACAAAGAAGGCGCATGTTCTTTTTTGACTCAATAAAAAAATTATTCAGAATTTCTTAAATTGGTTATTTTGTGAATTAGGGCCATTTTAGATTTCATTTGAGAATTCAATTTTGAATTTTTGATTTTATGTCTCTCAAATTTCAATAATTTCGACTTGTCAAAGTCGTGATCTTGGGATTTTTTGGCATGTAAATTTGAAATTCATTTTGCATGAAATAAATTTATTCTAAAGTCGGTATTTTATCATTTCCAGTATTTTGTAAAATAGTTGGTTTATCGAACAATTATAAAGGATAATAATTTTATTTCATGTATCTATATACTATTTTATAAAAGTTGGGGCAATCATAGAAACTAATTTTGGTGTGTCAATCACACCAAAATATGTTTTCCCAATTTCACCCTAGACTTTCTGTTACAAAAAAATTAAGTTTGTGGGTTTAATAGTAATTTAACTTACCCTCACTTTCAGTTATTTTGATATTTAAATTTGTTTTCTGCATTTCATCCAACATTCGGCCACCACTTTCCTTCGTTTCACGTTATGCGTCTTCCACGATAAGCAACAAAAACTGCAATTGGTGAAACTTTTAGACTATGTCAATGTCGTAAGATTTTTTTTTATTATGATTTTTTATTTGTTCCCTCCACATGGATTTATGTTGTTCTAATAATATATTTGATATCAATTACAATATTCCACACAACCACTGAATCACATAATGTTCATGAACTACATTATACACACAACAAGTGTGCATCGTGTACCAGTAAGTAAATAAACTTTGCAACTAATAGAAATCCCAAAAAAAAAAAATTAGAAGATCACATTTAGAATGGTTTTTTTTTTTTTTTTTGAATTTTATGAGGCTAGCGGTAGCATAAATAATAGAAACTAAAACTGTAAATGACTTAAAACACCCTTGAATCTGAATTAGAACATCGAAAGGGTAATGAAACAATTAGTTTAAAAGAACGAATATAACAATATCGAAGCCTTTTGCAAACAAATTAAATAATTGTCTACAAAATTAAACGTAGATAAATGTAGATACAAGTGTTCATCGCATTCTCGAATAGGGACTACATACGTTGCATTATTTTTAAATAAGAAAACGTTGAATAAGATGATACTCATTTCAGTGCATTCTTGAACATGGTCTACCTTGGTCTTATTTCTTTATTACCAATTATTCTCGGAAATTTTTTTCTTGAATTCTAGCTATTGGTTCTATACTATTTTATAAAAATTGGGGGCATGATAGAAAATGATTATGTTTTCTTAATTTCACCCTAAACCTTCTGTTACAAAAAAATTAAGTTTGTAGGAGAGTAGTAATTAAGTTACCCTCACTTTTAGTTATTTTGATATTTAAATTTGTTTTTTTGCATTTCATCCAACATTCGCCGCCACTTCCCTTCATTTCACGTTCAACGCGTGTGCGTCGTGTATTACTAAGTAAATAAACTTTGCCACTAATAGAAATCCAAAAAAAATTAATAATTATAACATCGCATTGAAAATGAGGTTTTTTGAATTTTAGGACGCTATGGGTAACATAAATAATAGAAACTAAAAACTATAATTGACTTAAAACACCCTTGAATCTGAATTAGAACATCGAAAGGGTAGTAGAACAAATAGTTTAAAAGAAACGAATAGAACAATATCGAAGTCTTTTGCAAACAAATTAAATAATTGTCTCAAAAATTAAACGTAGATACTTGTTCATCGCATTCTTGAATAAGATCTCGCTCCATTCTTGAACAGAGTTTTCTTCAAAGAAAGGTATGTGATAGGTTACACCTAAAAATTCAACTGGGCCTGAGCCCAATCATGAAGGTCTACTCCGAATATTTTAAAGGCCCAAGCTTAATTAAATATAATATATATTTAATTCAAGCAGGCCCCGATTTCTACAAAAGCCCATAAGAGGCTCAAGCCCATAAAGCTCTCCAAACATCTATAAATAGCTCAAGTCACCTCATTATTAAGGTACACACTTTCTTTAGCACTATATTGCTCTACTCTCGATTATTATTCCTTGAGTAATAACTGACTTGAGTGTCGGAGTGCCTTCGCCGGGAACCCTCCCGGCTCCTCTGACTTTGTTTTGTGACGTAGGAACGACCTACTGAAGATCTCCATCAGGAACATACAAGGATTCGTTGATACTCCGGATTTTGCGGAAGCAACGTGTCGAGTACAAGTGATTTTTGGCTACATCAGCTTGGCGCCGTCTGTAGGAACCCGTTCACTACGTCATTGAGAACACATATTACTTCAAAAATGTCTCAAGAAAATATTAACAATGGAAACGCACCGCCGAGTATTACTCTCACCCGTGAAGACTTGACTGCGCTAATGAAAAACACAGCAGCACTCGCAGCAAAAGATGCAGTTGCACAGTACCTAGAAACCCGCAAGCGCAAAAGCAGCAAGAAAAAGGCTCAGACTGAAGGCTCGTCATCTCTTGACCCTAATAACGGAGACCCAAATAAAGATAAGTCTAAAGTGAATGATAAAGATCAAGGGGGGACCAAGAAAAATACTACTCAGAAAGATGGTGAAGCAAGTGTTCACACAGTTCATGACATTTTGGGCGAAAACAACATCACTAATCCAGCTCGGAAGGATGGATCTCGCACACATGTAACTGGAGAGAATATGTCCGCAATTTTGCCGTCACGTCGAAGCCCCTTCACTGATGATATATTATCTGAAGCATTACCAAAGGGAGTCAAAATCCCCAGCTTACCTGAGTTCGATGGAACGAGTGACCCCCAAGACCATATTGACAAATTCTACGCGAAAGCGGATTTGTATGATATCACAGATGCTGCGTACTGTAAAATTTTCCGAACAACATTATCAGGAAGAGCACTCACATGGTTCAACAAGTTACCCTCTGGATCTATTGCCAATTTGGAGCAACTTACTGACTGCTTCATCCAGCAATTCTCAATTAACAAAAAATACCCAAAAACAGCGGCATATTTGTTCACAGTCATTCAAAAAGAAGGAGAATGTTTGAGGGACTATGTTCGGCGATTTACTCATGCGGTGCATGAAGTTTTACACGTGAACCATGATTTGTTAGCTGGAATAATGCAACAAAATTTGCGCCATCGGAAGTTCAAAGAATCAATAGCGGGAAGGCCGCCCAAAAACTTAGAGGAATTATTGGAAAGAGCTGAGAAATACATACGGGTTGAAGAATCTGTAGAGCCACACTACTTGAATAAAAGAAAGAGAGAAAAAGATAAATCAGATATTAGAAAGCGAGACGAGAAGCGAACAACACAGGGCCCCCGCCTCCAAAATACACCCCTCAATGCACGTCTGACCGATATACTGGTAGTGGCTGAAAAACAAGGGTTGTTGCGTCCCCCTCGCCCAATGCAAAATAACCCAAAGCGCCAGCATTCGGACAAGTACTGCTATTTTCATAAAGATAAAGGCCATACTACAGAAGATTGCTTTAGTTTGCGAGCAGAAATTGAAAAACTCATAAAACGCGGGCATTTGGGAAATTTTGTGGACAAGTCCCGCGGTGAGAAGAGAGATGACAGGCGTCGGGACGAACAACCAAAACGTGACTATCAAAAGCGACATGATGAAACTGGGAAACAACATGAACGAGCTGATGAAAATTTGCCCTTAGGAGGGGTAATCGCCGTAATCACTGGGGGGCCTGCTTGTGGCGACTCGAACAATGCAAGAAAAGCTCTTCTGCGGGCAGCAAAAGGAACCAACAATTTATCTAGCCCCACATCCTTGTCGATATATGAAATTGGAACCATCCAAGAGGGATTATCATTCAGTGACAAAGATCTGGAGAACCCTCGGGGCACCCATAATGATGCTTTAATTATCTCAGCCACAATCTCCAATTTTTGGGTAAAGAAAATTCTAGTGGATTCAGGAAGTTCAGCCGACATAATTTTTCATGATGCATTCGTGAAGTTGGGTATTAGTAATGCACAGTTAGCTCCAGTGAACACTCCACTAGTTGGATTTTCCGGAGAAATAGTTGAAGCTTTGGGAGAAGTAACGCTTCCTCTTTCCTTGGGTTCTTACCCCAAAAGATCTACTAAAATGATGAAATTCCTTGTATTAAAGGCTTCATCTGCATACAATGTGATATTGGGACGACCAAGTCTCAATATATTCCAAGCCATCGGATCGACATATCATATGAAGCTGAAGTTTCCGACTCCAAGAGGAGTAGGAGAAGCCATTGGTGACCATCGTCTAGCCAGAGAATGTCATGCGGTGACATTGCGGGGTTCATCAGGAAATCGTAAAAGACAAGTTTCTAGTGAGGAAAGAGCACCGAAACCTGGAAAATTTTTACGTGAAAACGGAATACATTTGGTGGATGAAGAAGCCCAGAGCAAAGAGAGAATAACAGCAACCGAAACTCTGAAACATATGGCAATCATTCCAACTGATCCCAAGAAAACCCTAAAGATCGGGACCGAATTACCTCCTGAGCTGGAAGAAAAGTTGAAAAATTTTCTTGGTCGCAATTTGGACGTGTTTGCTTGGGGTGATGAGCATCTGCCAGGAATACCTCATGAATATGCGCTTCATCACCTCCGTGTTGATCCGAAAATGAGACCGGTGAAGCAAAAGAAAAGAGCATTTGGTCCAGAGAAAAATCGGCATATAGCCGCGGAAGTGAAGAAACTCTTAGCTGCAAAGTACATCAGGCCAGTTTCATACCCAGATTGGCTTGCAAATGTGGTTTTAGTACCGAAACCTGGAGGAAAGTGGCGTTTGTGTATAGATTTCACTGATCTCAACAAAGCATGCCCCAAAGATCCGTTTCCACTCCCTCGAATTGACTTGTTAGTCGATTCGACAGCATGATGCGAGCTGCTCACTTTTCTTGATGCATATCAAGGATACAATCAGATCGGCCTAGCGCCAGAAGACCAGGAAAAAGTAAGTTTCATCACTGATCGAGGAATTTATTGTTATGAGGTAATGCCATTTGGGTTGAAAAATGCTGGAGCTACCTATCAACATCTGGTAAATACCATGTTCGAACACTTGATCGGGCGTAACATGGAAGTTTATATTGATGACATGCTCGTCAAAAGTATTCAAGCGTCTAATAATTTGGAAGATCTTGAGGAATGTTTCAGTATACTCAGAAAATACAGGATGAAACTTAATCCGGATAAATGCACTTTTGGTGTACGAGGAGGCAAATTTCTCGGTTATATGGTGTCAGAACGAGGAATAGAGGCCAACCCTGAAAAAATCAAAGCAATTTTAAACATGAATCCTCCGAAGAGTGTAAAAGGCATCCTAGAGTTAACATGACGTTTGGCCGCCCTCAACCGATTTATCTCAAGATCTGCAGACAAGGGTTTACCATTTTTCAAAATGTTGAGGAGTGGGAAAGATTTTCAATGGACAGAAGAGTGTCAGCAAGCATTTGACGAGTTGAAAGTGCATCTGACCTCTCCCCTGTTGTTGATAAAACCAAACGAAGGTGACACCCTGTTGATTTATTATATCAGTCGAACTTTACACGGAGCAGAATTAAGATATACAAAGATCGAGAAACTGGCACTGGCTTTGGTAATTGCAGCGAGAAAATTACGTCCTTACTTTCAATCTCATCCAATAATTGTACTCACCAATCATCCTCTCAAACAAATTATCTCGAGTCCTGAAGCATCAGGAAGAATGGTTAAGTGGGCTGTTGAGCTGAGCCAATATGGAATTGAATATCGCCCGCGTCCAGCGATTAAAGCACAAATTCTGGCTGATTTTCTAGTAGAGATGACAGTAACTCAAGAAGAAAGCTCCACCCAAACATGGATGGTTTATGTCGACGGGTCATCAACCTCTACAGGAAGCGGTGCAGGTATAGTTGTGGAGAGCCCACAAGGAGATAAATTTCAATATGCCGTCAAATTTCTATTCCCTGCAACGAATAATGAGGCAGAATATGAAGCTTTCATCATGGGAATTAAATTGGCCCTGTCGGTCGGAGCAAAAAGACTGACGATACACAGTGACTCCCAACTTATCGTCAGTCAGGTTAATGGAAATTATGAAGCGAAGGAAGATAAAATGTTTGAATACCTCACTCAAGTGAATGAGATTCTCTCGCGTTTAGACAACTATGATATAAAGCAGATACCTAGAGGGGAAAATGAGTCAGCAGACCGCCTTGCCAAGTTAGCAAGCTCCTTGGCCAACATTGATAATAGGAAAATTACATTCCTAACTTATGGCAAGGAAAAAACTGATGGAAGTGATGTTACAATCTTCTGTGCTGACAGCGAAGAGTCTAGTTGGAAAGATGAAATAATCGACTATTTGAAGCAAGAGAAACTACCTGTTAACCAAGTCGAAGCTCGAAAACTTAGAGTGAGAGCTGCTCGGTTCACGATCATTGACGGAGAACTGTACAAAAGAGGTTTCTCTTTACCTTACCTAAAGTGTCTAACGCCAGCTAAGGGAAACTATGTGCTCCGTGAAATTCATGAAGGAATATGTGGAAATCACTTAGCTGGTAGAGCTCTCGTGGGGAAAGCATTGCGCCAAGGGTACTTTTGGCCAACGATGAAGCAAGACGCTATTGAGTTAGCAAAACATTGTCACGCATGTCAAGAGCATGCTAACTTCCATCACCAGCTGGCTACAATCTTACAGCCCCTGGAAAGTCCTCTACCTTTTGCTCAATGTGGAATGGATTTGGTAGGTCCTTTTCCTCCTGCTACCGGACAAAGAAAATTTCTGATAGTAGCTGTGGATTATTTCACCAAATGGGTCGAAGCTGAACCATTGGCCAAAATATCCGAGAGAGATGTAATCAATTTCTTATGGAAGAATATAATATGCAGATTTGGCATTCCTCAAACCTTGGTTTCATACAATGGAACTCAATTCTCTGGAGCGAAGATAAAAGACTGGTGCAAAGGACTCTCTATCAGGCAGTTCTTCACTTCTGTAGGGAATCCTCAAGCAAATGGGCAAACCGAGGTCACCAACCGGACCATTCTACAGCACCTCCAAACACGCCTAGGCAATGCCAAAGGAAAATGGGTGGATGAGTTGCCAAGTGTTCTATGGGCATATCGAACCACTCCACGCTCTTCAACTGGAGAATCTCCTTTCAACCTGGCCTACGGAGCGGAAGCTGTGGCTCCTGCCGAAATCGGAGAGCAATCATGGCGAGTGAAATAGTACACTTCATCTGGGAATGACCAAGCCCTCCGAATTTCATTGGACTTGGTGGATGAACTGAGAGATGAAGCTTCGACACGAGCCGAGAGATATCGAGCTTGTATGACTAAAGCATACAATGACAGAGTCAAACCAAGATCTTTCCAAGTAGGAGACCTGGTCTTGAGAAAATCCGACATCTTGAAGTCTGTGGGTAAATTAGACCCAAAATGGGAAGGCCCGTACAAAGTAATTGAGATTGTGAAGATTGGAACATATCGCCTCCAACATTCAGATGGAAGAATACTTCCCAGACCTTGGAACGTGGCCAACCTGAAGAAGTTTTATGCATAAACTGCAACTCTCGCCAATAATAGGCTAAATTTACCTTTTTTGCTATTAGCATATTTTCCTTATGTTTTCATATTACAAGTTTGTGATACATTTTTCAACTAATTTGATTATTTTATTATACAAGCAGATTACTTTGTCGAAAGCTTATCATATCTCCTTCTCCTATACCAACTCTTACTTACGATGTAAACGTCATAGACCCTAGCAATCATAAAAAAAAATTTCCAATAATAAAAGGCTTGGCCAGTCCCATGGGACATTTGAACTTATGATGCTGTAAGAGGTCAGGACGACATAATAATATTATAAGTCCCGGGATACCTCACCATGTACTAAGTGGGTTTAGGACTTCCCCATGAGACAAAATCTTGGGAGACTGATCCCCTCCCAAGTACTCCAATATTAAAGCGATAGTATTTTATCCATCAAGCAAGTATGCAATAGCAACTTCAAAATACAAAGAGATATGATAACCGACAAAATTGAATATATAGAAAAAAGGGGAAATAACTGTTTTTCCTTTATTCCTCCACCAACTGCTTACGCACTCAAAAAGAGCAAACAAAATCTAAGACTTCAAAGTCTTTATTACAAATAAAAAAAATATTGCCCAAAAGTGGCAAGAAATAATAAACTAAACTGCTCCACGGCTCCTAAGAGTACTCTCCATGTAGCTTCGACACGCACCCGTCGTCATTATTCAAGCTAGAAGTTCGAACGCAAAGCTTCGATCATCTCCTCGTCACCCAGACCTCCCAATAAATCTCCTAAGGGAGGATCCGAGTCATCCTCAACTCTTGCAGTACTTGGCTCCGGAATTTTAGGGTGAATCATCATAATAATTTCCTCCGGAACAAGTTTAGTTTTCCGTAGTTCTTTGCGACAATCCACGACAACTTCGTCATGAATAACAATCGCTTGTTGAATCACTTCATCTCTAAAAGCTGTGGATGCTCGATAGCCTTCAATCGCTTTTTCTCCGGTACTTCGCAAAAGACTCTTGCCTACTGTCGAGTTGAGAAAGTTTTCTCCGGTCTCCGATTCATGGGAATATTTCCCCTTAAGTTGCTCCATCTCCTTGCACGATGCATCGTACTTTTTGGATTTCTCTTCAAGCTCCTTTTGCGACTTGAGAAAATCATCCCGTGCCTTAGTAGCTTCCTCGCCGAGTCTTTTGCACTCTCCCCTTAATGACGTTACTTCTTCATCCAATCTCTTATCAGAATTTTGGGATCTCTCTTCTCGAAATTGAAAAGTTTGGGCAAGCGATAAAATCTGCAAACACCCATAGATAAAGAGTATTATTTACTACATAAAAATCATAAAAAGTAACAAACATATAATAATATACCTGGAAGGCAGACGAGGCAAGAGACCGAGTTAATACTTCGGTAGGCTGAGGCAGTAGATGCAACCTGTCATGATCTCCAATTAGATTAGCTCCGATTCTCCAACCAATCTCTGGATCCTTCAAATCCCAAAAAGAACCAGCATTATTCTTATGATTCACACCCTCCAAGAACAAGTGACGACCCTCACGAGTGTCGGGAGGAACTGTTTGTTCATCATCACGTCTTCTTTTTGGATTTATTCTACCATTAGCATTCTCCCTAATACGGGTATCACGGTCAGCATCATTTCTTCTGCCACCATTCCTTCGGTCACGAGTGTCAGTATTTTTAGATGGAGGACCAAAACGATTGACACGGTCGGATGGCCCGGGAGAATTCCTCCTCCTTGGAATCCCTTGGGAATTGTGATTACCTCGATCCACTGGTGACTCTTTTCTCGATGTCTTTGACGGAGTTTTCTCGTTTTTCTCTATGCAAGCGCGAACCTCCGCCAAACTTATTTTGTCACCTACAAACAAACACAAAGAGAAGAGGGACAATGATCAGTAAATAAATTTAATAAATTTTAAATTAACACGAGTAGAAAAATCCAAAGAAGACGCAAAATACAGTTATCAAAATTCAATTTGAACAAAGCATTACCGGCAGGAATCAAACTTTTTGGGTCAACCAACTTCTTGAAGAGGCCTAAGGAACGACATTCAAGTTGCAATTCACGGTGGATTTTGCTAAAAATAATTTTCCTATGGCCCGGACTCCAAACTATGGGAACCTTCCAACCATAATCCCAGACATAAACAAAATTTTTTCTCCAATCACTTTTCGGAGATGGACAACGAGATAAAAACTTACAATCTCCCCGAGGTAGAAAATAAGTATAGGAACCCAGCATGGAGCGACGCACCGAGAAAAGCGCATAAATAAGTCTATAGTCAGGGACATTTTAATTTCACTCACTATACGTAGGAAACACGTAAAGAGAAGAATCGCACTTGGTGTTAATTGACTTAAACTCACCCCGAGACTATCTACAATTTCTATCAAAAAAGCATGAGGAGGAAGCGAGAAACCAAAATTAAAGTACTCCAGATATACAGTAAAATATCCCGGAGGCGGTTCATGGCAAGGATCTCCATTTTTGGGAATCTTAAGGATATTTCTAGAGGATAAGTCAAATTTTTGACTTGGACTTAAAATCTCCGACTCGTCCAAAAGACGCTCGCTCACTCCTCCCGAAGACTCTTCAGAACCACTATTATCGCAAGAATTCGGGTTACTATCAATTTTTAAACAAGGTGATCTCCTCATATCACGAGATACCACCGTTTTCAAATCACTCAAAGAAAATAGACATTCGTCAATTTCACTATCATCGCCACACTCCGCTGGCGAAGGAGAATAAGTATCTCGGTTAGCAACCAATACCGAAAATACTTTACCTCGTGAAGGGCACCCTGCAACGATTTTTTTTTTTTTAAAAAAAAGACACGTATAAAAAATAAATTTTAACAAAGAATTTTTTATTGTGTAATATCAAGTTAGAATGGCAAAAAAAATTGTCAGTCAGATATAATAATAATAACAAGAAGTAATAGCATCGAATGATAATTAAATGTATATTTCAAAGCATGTATCATTCTGTGTGTATATAGCTATGTATACGCATATATCCCCGTCATAGACCGAGTTCATCGTCGCCAACGTCGTCCAACGTCGGCAACAGCATCGCCACCATCATCGTCCTCGAAGTGCAAGCGGTCGCCGGTATCTCCCTCCTTGATTTGTAGCGCCGTCGTGCTCCTCCATCTCCGATCGAGTACAAAATCTAGCTCCGTTCCCACCGGAAACGCAGCCATGACTGGAACTCGAGGTTATGACCTCCAACCCGCCACCACGACGTCACACAATCAGGTTATCACCACCTTCGAATTCAGATAAGGAATTATCCACGACCAGTGGACTGACCATGACTGGAAATCGAACACGCCGGTATAACTTTCCCGATGCCACCGCCCCTCGCCACCCCATAGCCGCCCTCCTTCACGTAGTAACACCGCTGTGAACCCCCTCCTCGGTCTGCACAGCCACGCCGCCCCCTCCTTCATTCACGTTACCACCCTCCCCACTTTCGATTTCAGATTTGGGTGCCTTCGAGCTCGCGAAAGCAGCACCATGGCTAAAATTCGAGGACCAACTTCGCCGGCAACAATACACCAGCACCGTCGCCTCACCGAGAACTGCCTTCAGCTTGGCCGTGAATTGGGGAGACGATGATGAAACATGGAAAGGATGAAGATAACGTACGATACACATATAGACATACACACAGAAACTCCTTTCAAAAAAAAAAAAAAAAAAAGAGGGGAAAACGCATAAAACAAAAAAAAGGGGGGGAGAGAGGAGACGTAATTAAAAGTTGACCATAATTAGTGGAATATGATACAAAATTTATTTGTACCTGCCATATAAATCCAATTACTTCTACCTCTAAAGATTTTTGACACGCGTTCATGCAAATTCTGCAATTAAAAAAATCAAAAACTTTGAGTTAGTAAGTTGTGATGAAAAGACTATGACGTTGAATTTATAATGACATTAGCCAACAGAGTTCTACTGGGATTCTATAATTAATATTCTGGCAGGATTTTGATTCCTATCAATTACGCTCTAATTATTATTTTGCTGGGATTTTAATTCTATTTTTTTTTATACTTACTAAGTAAAAATATGTACATACATGCCCATACATATATGCACAGAAATAAATAGATTTAAAAATAAATAACTTAAATAAAAATGCAACCTTTAATTAATTAAATATCTGAGTCTAACATTTAATAAAATACTGACCAATAAAATACTGACATAAGCGGAATAAATAAAATTTGCATGCACTGAAAATATTTAAATAAAATGTATAACATGATAAAATTATTCATAACATGACATAGACTCAGACAACGGTCACGGGGTTACTGCATGTCCGCTCATAGGTCCTCGCCGCCGGTGGGTACTACGTCCTCCTCTACGTACTCACCTGCACCATATCAGTGTAGTGAGCCTAGAGGCCCAACATGCTAACATAACAAGGGTTTAAAATAATTTAAATCACTTTAATACTAATACATAACATATACATGAATGAGCATGCTTAAAAATATCATGAACATAACATAAACTTAAATATCATAATAATACATAAACATTGTTGAGCAAAGTATTTTCTAACATCGAAAGGTCGTCTCCATAGTGTAACCATACATACATTAAATACTGATCAGCGTGGTAAACCAACGTACGTGGCGGTGACGAATCACCTCTTAAATTGGCAGTAAACTGCCCTTCAATAGTTCACATATGGGGACGAATCCCCCTTAAATTGTCACACTACTTCAACTTCCAACATAAAATTATTTTCTTTTGCTCAACCTTAAACATTAAATCGTGCATAAAAATTATTTCATGAATGCATGTACTTAAATAAAATGTGTGTCCTTCATATATATTTAATTTAATTTCATACTAACATATAAATACTAAAAATAACTTCCATGCATAAAAATAATTAAATATATATTCAGGACACATGCAATTTCTCATGGGTTGTACTGAACTGCTGGCCCTGACACTCAAGCCCATTTTCTTAAATTCTGGCCCATTAACACTGAGACTGGCCCATTAACACACTTAAAACCAAAAATACATTTCTAGGCCCAATTAATAAATTCAAGCCCATTACAACATTCCTGGCCCAATAACAACCTATTCTGGCCCAATGGGCCCAAAAGCCCAAAGACTGGCCCAATAATTTTTATGGGCCCCCAAGCCCCTGAAAATCATTGGACTAACTTAATTAAATTTATTTAAGCCCAATAATAATTAAATTTCCACCCAATTAATTAAATGTAACCCAATTAAATTTTTGGGATTTAATTGAGCCCATTTAACATTTAATTATACTTAATACTTAAAAATAAAAATACCCGAGCCCGACTCACTTAACCCAGACCCGGACCCACTAGACTTGACCCATGACTTATTGGACCTGACTCGGACCCAACAACCCGACCCGGATCCCCCAAAACCTCTAACCCGATCCCCCCTTACCCGTCTTCCCCTCGGCCGTGAGCAGCAGGCCTTCATGGCCTGCTGCCGGCCAGCTCCGGCCACCCCTGGTCGGAGCGCCGCCGCCCAGACGTAGCCCACGTCTGGGCGGTCCTAACCCACCATGGCTCAGCCCAAGCCACGGTCCCTACCTCAAACCCAAAGCCCTCTTCCACTGAACCCTAAATTGCACCCCCCTTGGACCAAAACTGAACCGGCCGAACCACACCAACCTAGGGACCCTAAGAAACCCGCTGCAACCTCTGACCAGCAGCCATGCACCCCCATAACAAGAGAAAACGTGAGTATGTTAAGAAACCAAAGAACCATGAGCAAATAATCGTAAAAACCGATCCTCTCTTGAAAGTCTCATTGAAAAATCTGATGTCTACACACTCACACGTATAATCACTGATATGGTGTAAAAATAAGAGAAAGAAACATGCCTTGCACCGTTAAAAGAAGAGATAGGAGCGTGTAGAACGAATCCGGGACGACGGGACGACGAGCAACCTTGAAGCTTCGAAGAAAAACGGCTATGGAGTCCTAGAGCCTGCTGATCAATGAAGAAGATGAAGGAGAGGGGGAGGTGTCGGTTGAGAGCTTGGAGGCGTGAGGTTTGGGTAGGTTTAAGGTAAGGTTTTAATTAAAAATAGGTTTTTAGGATAATAAAATTATTAATATGGATTTTTAATTATGAAATATATAACTTAAAAGCTCTAACTAATAGTTAAAATCTGATAACTAATTTAAAAATCCCGAAATAAATAATTAAGGGAATTTTAAAGATAATAAAAAGTCATTATTTTGGCTTATTTTGAATAAAAATGGACTCCTAAAATCATATAAAATTAAATACTAAAAATTTTGAGGAAATAAAACTCAAAATAATATTTTTGGGCTCTAAAAATGCTCATGAAATAAATTGGATAGAAAATTGTCATCTCGTCCGTCCACGGTCCCGTCAACGCGATAAAATAATTCAATTACCATAAATCATGAAAATCTCTAATTATGGGTTAAATGCTTGAAAATCAATTAAATCATGCACAAATAATTCACATAAATATTTAACCCATACTCTAAAATTTCAAATAAATAAATTTCCTAATTATGCATGCGAATTTACGTATTAAAAATACCGGGTGTTACAATTCTCCCCCCTTTAAATTGGATTTCGTCCTCGAAATTAAAGTACTTACCCGAACAACTCCGGGTAGCGTGTCCTCATGTCTGCCTCGGTCTCCCAATTAGCTTCCTCCTCCGAATGATTCAGTCACTGGACTCTGACCATCGGTATGACCCGCGTCCTCAATCTGCGCTCCTCGCTAGCCAAGATTTGTATAGGCCTCTCCTCAAATGCTAACTCCGGTGTCAACTGAAGAGGCTCAAAATCCAACACATGTGACGGGTTCGAGATGTGTCTCCGAAGCATGGATACATGGAATACATTGTGCACTGCCGCTAGCCCTGGTGGTAGAGCTAAACGGTAGGCTAACGTGCCAACTCTCTCCAAGATCTCGAATGGTCCTATATATCTCGGATTAAGCTTGCCTCTCCGGCCAAATCGCACTACTCCCTTCATAGGTGACACCTTCAGGAATACGTGATCACCTACAGCGAACTCCAAATCTCGTCGTCGAGTATCTGCATAACTCTTCTGACGACTCTGAGCAGTCCTCATGCGATCCCGAATTTGTGTCACAATATCAGCTGTCTGCTGCACAATCTCAGGACCAAGTAAAATCCTCTCACCGACCTCATCCCAATGCACAGGAGATCTGCACCTCCTCCCGTACAATGCTGCATAAGGAGCCATACCTATAGACGACTGAAAACTGTTGTTATAGGTAAACTCCACTAATGGCAGTCTAGTCTCCCACGAGCCCTGAAAGTCGATGACACAAGCTCTCGGTAGATCCTCGAGAACCTGGATCACTCTCTCAGACTGACCATCTGTCTGGGGATGGAACGCTGTACTGAAAAAAAGTCTAGTCCCCAATGCAGTGTGCAAACTCTTCCAAAATGCAGACGTAAATCTTGGATCTCTGTCTGATACTATCGACACTGGTATGCCATGCAGTCTAACAATCTCCTTGATGTAAAGCTCTGCATACTGTGTCAACGAGTAAGTAGTCCTCACCGGTAAGAAATGAGCTGACTTGGTGAGTCTATCCACGATCACCCAAATAGCTGTGCAAGCTCTGGCACTCCTCGGTAATCCAACTACAAAGTCCATCGTAATATTCTCCCATTTCCATTCCGGAATAGGAAGAGGTCTAAGAAGTCCTGCTGGACGCTGATGCTCGGCCTTGACCTGCTGACAAGTCAAGCACTTTGACACAACTCTCCCGATGTCTCTCTTCATCCCGGGCCACCAATACAATAGCTGCAAATCTCGGTACATCTTCGTACTTCCGAGGTGAATGGAGTACGGAGATGTGTGAGCCTCTGCTAGAATCTCAGCTCTCAACTGATCGACGTTCGGTACCCACATCCTACCACGGTACTGAACAATGCCATCCACAACTGTATACAGAAGACCACCTTTGGCCTCATCTCTCTGTCTCCAACGCTGCAACTCCTCATCAGTAGACTGTCCATCCCTGATCCGATCTCGCAGAACTGGCTGCAACGTCAACACTGACAAGCTCGGTACATGACCACTCGAGTAAAACTCCAAATCAAACCTCTGAATCTCACTCTGCAGTGGTAACTGCACTGACAAACACGATACCACTGACGACTTCCGACTCAAAGCATCGGCCACTACATTAGCTTTACCTGGATGGTAGCTAATGTCACAGTCATAATCCTTAACCAACTCCAACCATCTCCGTTGCCTTATGTTCAACTTCTTCTGAGTGAAGAAGTACTTGAGGCTCTTGTGATCAGTGAAAATCTTGCACTTCTCTCCATACAAATAGTGCCTCCAGATTTTCAAAGCGAAGACCACTGCTGCTAACTCCAAGTCATGTGTCGGGTAGTTCTGCTCATGAATCTTCAACTGCCTCGACGCATAAGCAATAACCTTACCACACTGCATAAGTACTGCGCCTAAAACTAGCTTAGACGCGTCGGTGTACACCACTAACTCCTCGTGTGGTACTATCATCGCTAAAACTGGTACAGTAGTGAGTGTTTCCTTCAGCTGATCGAAGCTCCTCTGACAGTCTGAACTCCAAATAAACTTCGCGTTCTTCTTGGTTAAGGAAGTCAAGGGTACTGCAATAGAGGAAAAACCCTTGATGAACTTTCTATAATATCCTGCCAAACCCAAGAAACTGCGAATCTCCAAAGCATTCTTCGGAATACCCCATTTCTGCACTGCCTCAACCTTCGACTGATCCACTGCAATCCCATCTCTAAAAATAATGTGGCCAAGAAATGTCACCTGCTCAAGCCAAAACTCGCACTTGCTGAACTTGGCATACAAATGATGCTCCCTCAAAGTCTGCAAGACTGACTGTAGATGCTGCCTATGCTCCTCAACGCTCCTAGAGTAGATCAAGATGTCATCAATGAATACTATGATGAACTGATCAAGATACGGCTGAAATACCCGGTTCATGAGATCCATGAAAACCGCTGGAGCATTGGTCATCCCAAATGGCATCACTAAGAACTCATAATGCCCATAACGTGTCCGGAAAGCAGTCTTGGACACATCTTCCTCTCTAACTCGCAGCTGATGGTAACCAGATCGCAGGTCGATCTTGGAGAACACCGAAGCTCCCTGCAACTGATCAAATAAGTCCTCTATCCTCGGCAGTGGGTACTTATTCTTCACTGTGACCCTGTTGAGCTCTCGATAATCGATGCACAATCTCATACTGCCATCCTTCTTCTTCACAAATAATACTGGAGCTCCCCATGGAGAAAAGCTAGGACGAACAAAGCCTTTCTCTAGTAACTCCTGTATCTGCTCCTTCAACTCTTTCATCTCGGTAGGAGCAAATCTGTATGGTGCCTTAGAGATAGGCACGGTGTCTGGCACTAAGTCGATGCTGAACTCCACATCTCTCACTGGTGGAATTCCTGCAACATCCTCCTGGAAGACGTCCGGAAAGTCACGAACCACCTCTATCTCTGATAATGATCTACTAGATGATTCTGAGGCCGTGACAATACTTGCTAGAAAACCTTGGCAACCCCGTTTCAACAGCTTCCTCGCCTGAATAAGAGATATCACCTGAGCAATATCACTGCTCTGAGATACATGAAAAGTAAACGGGTCGCCTCCCGGCGGTTTCACTGACACTGTCCTCCGACGAAAATCAATCGAAGCTCCATTGACTGACAACCAGTCCATACCCAATATCAAATCAAATCCACTCAACGGCAAAACCACCACATCTGCGTGAATAGAGTGCCCCTGAAGCTCCAACTCCAGTTCTCGAATGACACTAGAGGTAGAAATAATCTGTTCTGACGGCATAGTGACATCATAACCACTGTCAACAATCTCGGGTGTGATGCCTATCCGTCTGATAAACTCCAGGGAGATAAACGAATGCGTAGCCCCTGAATCTAGCAACGCAAACGTGGAGTTGCCTCCAACTAAAATTCTCCCTGCACGCAGAAGAATCCCAACAATTTCATACCACTACTAAAATTTTCCCCCAAAGATAAGTCACTAATAACCCTTAATTCTAGTCACAATTAAATCATGCTTCTTATTCTAACATGCAGATAGAAAAATACCAAATACAAATTATTTCACAAAGAAAAATCGAAATTCTTAACCAAAGGAAGAAATTATAAAATACTAGGGGTAAGATATACCGGTGATCAAGGAGGTGTCTGGGTCTGCCTCCTCTGCCTGCATAACGAACACTCTACTAGCAGTGTTCTTCTTTCTCGGGCAATTAGCTATCTGGTGCCCTGGCTCTCTACAGTGGAAACAAACTCCTGCTCCCAGAAGACAAGGTCCCGAATGCATCTTCTGACACTTCGGGCAAGTAGAAAAACCTCCAGTATTAGGGTCCCCGCCCCTCGGCTGCTGTGGCCTCTGCTGTTGTGGTCTCTGCTGCTGGTTCGGGCCCTTAGACGGCCCGGTATACTGCTTCTTCGCAGGAGGCTGCGAAGATGGTCGCTGAAATCCAGACTGAATCTGTCTCTTCCCCTGCTGCTCTCGCTGTATCTCTCTCCTACCCTCCTCTGACCTCAGTGCTCTACTAACTGCCGCCTCATAAGTAGCGACGTCCATCATACGTACGTCATGCTTGATATCCGCCTTCAGTCCCTCCACAAACTGCCTCATCTTCTCCGGTGGACTGTCTGAAATCAGAGGCACAAAATGAAAGCCCCTCTCGAACTGTCTCACATACTCAACCACTGACCTGTCCCCCTGTCGGAGACTCATAAACTCCCGGATCATGCAACTGCGCACATCCTTCGTGAAATACTTGGCGTAGAAGATACGCCTAAACTCCGCCCAAGTCAATGTAGGAAGATGTACTCCCCTGGCAGCACCCTCCCACCAAAGAGCTGCATCTCCCTTCATCATATTTGTCGCACAGTTCACCCTGTCGGCGTCAGTAATCCCCATGTATGCAAAGATGGACTCCAAAGAGCGAATCCACCCCTCAGCCACCAATGGATCGGTGGTACCAGTGAACTCCTTCGGTCCTTTCTTCTGGAACCGCTCAGCAACGTCCTCCTCGTGAGACAGTCTAGGACGTGCAACCTGCTGCTCCAACAGAGCAGTAATCCCTGCCATCATATTAGCATTGGCCTGCTCCAATGCTGCAAGAGGGTTCTGCGGAGGTGGAGATTCCCCACGTCTGTTCATAGGTCTCGGAGGCATTCTGCACCACCACATATTTCTTTATGTAAATCGCCATGCATAACTAAGTATTTTAACATTAATGCTAACTTAAATTCTTAAAAGTAAATCATGCTATAAACACTTAAAACTTACAGACCGGTAGCGTGGATTTCTGAGCTCGCATAGCAGTAATGGCCCCTCCAAGGACCGTGCTTTGATACCAACTAAAACGACCCTAACTCTCTAAATATAAATAAATAAATATGCGGAATTTTTTTTTTTTTTTTATACTTACTAAGTAAAAATATGTACATACATGCCCATACATATATGCACAGAAATAAATATATTTAAAAATAAATAACTTAAATAAAAATGCAACCTTTAATTAATTAAATATTTGAGTCTAACATTTAATAAAATACTGACCAATAAAATACTGACATAAGCGGAATAAATAAAATTTGCATGCACTGAAAATATTTAAATAAAATGTATAACATGATAAAAGTATTCATAACATGACATAGACTCAGACAACGATCACGGGGTTACTGCATGTCCGCTCATAGGTCCTCGCCGCCGGTGGGTACTATGTCCTTCTCTACTTACTCACCTGCACCATATCAGTGTAGTGAGCCTAGAGGCCCAACATGCTAACATAACAAGGGTTTAAAATAATTTAAATCACTTTAATACTAATACATAACATATACATGAATGAGCATGCTTAAAAATATCATGAACATAACATAAACTTAAATATCATAATAATACATAAACATTGTTGAGCAAATTATTTTCTAACATCGAAAGGTCGTCTCCATAGTGTAACCATACATACATTAAATACTGATCAGCGTGGTAAACCAACGTACGTGGCGGTGACGAATCACCTCTTAAATTGGCAGTAAACTGCCCTTCAATAGTTCACATATGGGGACGAATCCCCCTTAAATTGTCACACTACTTCAACTTTCAACATAAAATTATTTTCTTTTGCTCAACCTTAAACATTAGATCGTGCATAAAAATTATTTCATGAATGCATGTACTTAAATAAAATGTGTGTCCTTCATATATATTTAATTTAATTTCATACTAACATATAAATACTAAAAATAACTTTCATGCATAAAAATAATTAAATATATATTCAGGACACATGCAATTTCTCATGGGTTGTACTGAACTGCTGGCCCTGACATTCAAGCCCATTTTCTTAAATTCTGGCCCATTAACACTGAGACTGGCCCATTAACACACTTAAACCCAAAAATATATTTCTAGGCCCAGTTAATAAATTCAAGCCCATTACAACATTCCTGGCCCAATAACAACCTATTCTGGCCCAATGGACCCAAAAGCCCAAAGACTGACCCAATAATTTTCATGGGCCCCCAAGCCCCTGAAAATCATTGGACTAACTTAATTAAATTTATTTAAGCCCAATAATAATTAAATTTCCACCCAATTAATTAAATGTAACCCAATTAAATTTTTGGGATTTAATTGAGCCCATTTAACACTTAATTATACTTAATACTTAAAAATAAAAATACCCGAGCCCGACTCACTTAACCCAGACCCGGACCCACTAGACTTGACCCATGACTTATTGGACCCAACCCGGACCCAACAACCCGACCCGGATCCCCCAAAACCTCTAACCCGATCCCCCCTTACCCGTCTTCCCCTCGGCCATGAGCAGCAGGCCTTCATGGCCTGCTGCCGGCCAGCTCCGGCCACCCCTGGCCGGAGCGCCGCCGCCCAGACGTAGCCCACGTCTGGGCGGTCCTAACCCACCATGGCTCAGCCCGAGCCACGGTCCCTACCTCAAACCCGAAGCCCTCTTCCACTGAACCCTAAATTGCACCCCCCCCCTTGGACCAAAACTGAACCAGCGTGCCTCAGCCCCTTTCCAGCCCCAAACCGGCCAAACCACACCAATCTAGGGACCCTAAGGAACCCCCTGCAACCTCTGACCAGCAGCCATGCACCCCCATAACAAGAGAAAACGTGAGTATGTTAAGAAACCAAAGAACCATGAGAAAATAATCGTAAAAACCGATCCTCTCTTGAAAGTCTCATTGAAAAATCTGATGTCTACACACTCACACGTATAATCACTGATATGGTGTAAAAATAAGAGAAAGAAACATGTCTTGCACCGTTAAAAGAAGAGATAGGAGCGTGTAGAACGAATCCGGGACGACGGGACGACGAGCAACCTTGATGCTTCGAAGAAAAATGGCTATGGAGTCCTAGAGCCTGCTGATCGATGAAGAAGATAAAGGAGAGGGGGAGGTGTCGGCTGAGAGCTTGGAGGCGTGAGGTTTGGGTAGGTTTAGGGTAAGGTTTTAATTAAAAATAGGTTTTTAGGATAATAAAATTATTAATATGGATTTTTAATTATGAAATATATAACTTAAAAGCTCTAACTAATAGTTAAAATCTGATAACTAATTTAAAAATCCCGAAATAAATAATTAAGGGAATTTTAAATATAATAAAAAGTCATTATTTTGGCTTATTTTGAATAAAAATGGACTCCTAAAATCATATAAAATTAAATACTAAAAATTTTGAGGAAATAAAACTCAAAATAATATTTTTGGGCTCTAAAAATGCTCATGAAATAAATTGGATAGAAAATTGTCATCTCGTCCGTCCACGGTCCCGTCAACGCGATAAAATAATTCAATTACCATAAATCATGAAAATCTCTAATTATGGGTTAAATGCTTGAAAATCAATTAAATCATGCACAAATAATTCACATAAATATTTAACCCATACTCTAAAATTTCAAATAAATAAATTTTCTAATTATGCATGCAAATTTACGTATTAAAAATACCGGGTGTTACATGTAGATACTTGTTTATCGCAATCTTGAATAGAGTCTCGCTCCATTCTTGAACAGAGTTTTCTTCAAAGAATGGTATGTGAATTTCAGACTCACCATTTTTTCCTAATTCTTACAATAGGTTGTAGAATTTGTAACTACGATTATCTTCCTAACCCCAACTGCTAGTACTTTCTAACCGGTATAACCCAGAGCAAATCAAGACTTGGCTATCGGAAATTGTGCCAAGAAATACTGAGAGCATTTATATACTTCATCCTGGCGAAGCTATAGACTTGACTCGCTTTTTTTTTTTTCCATTGCATGTCCTTCAATAAACTAAATCCAACAATGCCTTGAAATTTTCTATCTATACCTCTGGTTTGTTTCACAACTTAAAGATTTTAAAACTATTTGGTGCCTAAATTTCAAGTGATAATCCTAATAGTTGCCACCTCTTGCTTCACTTCCCCGTCTTAAAAAAAACTTACATTAGAATATTGAATGTTGGTTCTGTGTAGATCAAGGCTCGGTGAATTCCAAGTATGTTAGTCGTTCGAGCCTGCTCCAGACACAATTTATTGTCCGATCAAGATTTCAGTAGCCAAGTTTCAACTGTTTGAGTTCCATGGCTATTTTCTGTGGGGTAGGGACCTGCACGCATCATCTGCCAGCTGTTTAGATATTGTTTTCGGTGAAATCATTCTTTTTAGAAGATTTGAACAAAAATACGTTCTTACCCAAAGGATATTGAAACGGTGTTGTTTTAATTAAGTCATTTTCAATTTAAATTTTTGTTATTCATGTTACCGTTGCCTTCTAAAATTCAAAATACTCATTTTGTATTAATTATGTAATTTCCATCGCATTATTGAGGATGATATTCTTCTGTATAGCAAGAGGTAATGTGAATATGATCTCGTTCGCATGTATACTTTTAAATAATTTATATTCTTTTGTATATATTGTATCTACATTCAATCTATACATATATATAGATATACTTTTCGGTTTATATTTATATCATTTTCAAAATGGTTTTCTATCATATTTTTTAAATTTAAATTTTTTAACGTATATATATGTGTATATATATATATATGAATATATGCTTGTGTGTGAGTCTATCACATTTTCTATATGAATTCTACGAAACATTAGAATTTCACTTTTACATAAATTTACATTTTCTTTTAAATTTCAGGCCATGTCAAAATAATGAAACCCCATGAGAATAATCAAGACTAAGAATCAAACAATCACCAACCATGGACACATCATTACTCAGTTACCTAAAAATTTTATGATTCATATCATATCTTTATTTCCAACTACTGATATTCTACTCACTTATATTCCCTCGAGAGCATTGGATAACAAATGAAGAAACACTTTTTGCATAAAAATTAGTGACTCGCCATTATTAGGATGAAAATTGTAGTAGATTGTGTAAACATGATTTTCCTCTCTCCACAATTCGAACTAGTACAAAATTTTGTCTTGTACCTGCTCGTCTGTACAACCCCGATCAAATCAAAACTTGCATATGCGAGATCGCACCTTGAAATTTTGTTACTAAACCTAGCATTTAAGAAAACAAGAGAACACTTTAAGCTTTTTGAGATAAAGAAACTTTGTATTGTCTGAACACTTCTCAAACCTTGGATGGTTACAAATGAAATGAGCACCTTATTTATAATACTCAATATAACAATGAATGACTAAAATCGATCTAATCCTATGGTGTACATTAAATCCCCAGAACCATCTATGGAATATTATTTGGATATTTTATAGATATTTACAAAGGATCATCGTAGTCCTAAAGTCTTCTACTTTAATTAATTCTAGAGTATTCTACAAATCAATGGCATGGAAAGAATATACAATGGGTTTCTAGATATTTCTTCTAAATTCAAGTTAGGTATGACAATCTTCCACGCGAGTTCGAGGTTCGAGGTTCGAAAGAAAAACCTCGAATTGAAAGCGTTTGAGAATAATTTTTCGAATATGAGTTCAGGTTCGAGGATTTTAAAAAATCTCTGAAACATATAAGGAAGGATATGGGGAGAGTTTATGCTCCTTCGGGAGATATACTCCCTCTATCCCCAAAAAGTGACACGTGTCACTAATCAATTTTTTATTGTTTATTTTGTTTTTCCCCCTCTTTCATTAATTTTTCTCTCTTCCTTTTGTGTATCTTTTAATTTTTTATGAAAATTTTCTCTTTTTATTTTAGTTTTTTTTATTAATTCTTTATATTTATTATCTACTCTCTCTTTGTAAGGCCCTGAAAATATGAACATTAATTACGGAATTAGAGATTTAAATTTCGTATTTAGAAAATATTCAATTTGGAAATTATGGAAGTTAGAGATGTAATTTCCGAGCCGAAAATATTTAATGTGAGAATTTACGGATATTTGGGAATTAAATTCTGGGATTCTTAAATTAAAAGAATAAAATATTTGGGTTGAATATTTATGAGATTTAATATTTTTATTATGAATTTGGATATAAAGAGGATTTAATTTGAAGAAGAAACTCGAGCAGGGACTGAATTGCAAATATCGAATTTTCAGGGGCTAAATTGCAAACATGGGATTTGACTTGTAAACAAGAGATTTATATTACACTTTGCACGTGTATATCTTTCCTTCAGCAGCAAGAACGAGAGAGGGGTGAATAAAGGTTACAAGGACCGATTTGCAATTAGCTAAGAATTTAAGGGCCAAAGTGCAAAATTGGTAGTGCAAGTGGGATTACACGTGTGATGTGTATGACATTGCATGGATTCCATCAAAGTGAGAAGCAACTTACAGTAGCAAAACCGAGAGAGGAAGGAAACAAATTCCATGGTCGATTCTTGTCTTCCAAAATTCATAGAATTCGATCCGGCCGATAGAATTTCAAATTGATCGTATATTTGCGATCACGGCTTCGAGTGCTACACTTTCACGTAAGTTTGGCTAAATTCTACGATGGTTTAATTTTGGTGATATTGTTAGAATTAAGATTTGACTGTATAAACGTGTTCTAGTTTATACGACGATGGTATATTTAAGACGGCTCGCAAAAAGATCGTCGTTTGGACATATTTTTCATTTATCAATTATTTTCTGAATTTCTGGAAATTATATGCTGCTGGAAACGTGTATAAATGTTGGAAATGAATATGGAAATGAGATTATTTGATAGATAAGATGTTGGTTATGATGTTTGAAGTATCGAATTCGAGCCGTTACGCCGTTGGTTTTTGTTTATCGAATTTCTGAAAAATGCACGTGCTGAATTTGAATGTGTAGTGATGAAATGATATTGATATGAAGTAGATATCAATGTTTGAAGGATGTGTAAATTGTTATAATTATTAGATAGGACTTCTCGGTGCCGGTTTGTAACTGATACGATACCAGGTTGAATGTCGATTTTATTGGCAAGTTTTGAAGTGTTTAAGAATTTGTGAGATTAGATGAAATTGAATGCTAATATGTGACTTGTAAACACTTCAATTCAGATTTAAGTTGAAAGGTATCGAAGTCGAGTCGACGAGTCCGAAAGTGACTTGAAATGAGCTTTAAGTTGGACACAACTAGATCTTGGAATAGCAAGAAGGTTTGAGCAAGAATTGAAGTGAGCAAAATTTTGAGAAGCTTGTGTTGGAGCAAGACTTGTTAGAGTTTCAGAGAATGGAATCGAGACAGAGGTATGATTCGACGAATTACTTGACTTAGTTGATTTGGTTGATATATGAGTTGTTTGATTTATACATGATTACTTGTTGATATTGATGATTGAATATTTATTTGAGATTGATGAGTTTCGATTATTCTGAATTGTTGAGTTATGGTAGATTGGTTATAGAATTGAGAGTAAACCTCTTGAGCCATAATTCTTTCGAAACCTTGAAAACAGAATCAAAAAGAAAATATTGGACGTGGTGAACTTATATATGAGAGGCTAGAGATCTAACTTGATTTCTTTTTGCCACGGTTCTCAATATAGTGTTCACAGTCCAGAAAATACGAGATTGACCACCTCGAGCAGGAGCGTAGGTGGGAGGCTTGATTTTTGGCCTTATTATATTTCCGAGATCCCAACGAGATGATTTTTGAAAATATCGATTCTGTGAGACTTGAATCCTTTAACCCTCGACTTGTCTTTGAGTTTTTATGTTATTGAATGAATTTTCTTTGAAAAATATTTGACAGGTAAGGGTATAAGGAAATGATGATTGTGATAGTAGATTACTTGTTTGAGTTATATCTACTTGATTATATAGATGTCTTCCATACTGAGATTTATTCTCACCGGAGTTATCCGGCTGTTGTTTTGCTTGTATGTGTGCATTGCATCAGGTTGAAGGGTAAGCGAGTCAGACTTGACATGGAAGCGAGAGATTGAGAGATTAGAGTGGAGACTCGGGTGATAGAAGAAGTCTATGTTTTTTTGTAATGTCAAGCATGTTAGATTAGAATCCAATATTGATATGTTAAATTCATTGGTTTAGTTTATCCTTTCATATTTGATGTTTGTATTAAAGGCTTGACATAAGACTTTAATATAAATGTTGATGTTGTTGCTATAATTGGAAATTAGTTAAATCACTTTGATAGATTCTACATGTAAACTTGAGTTGGTTTATATGTAGAAATGAGACTTATCTTGTAGTAGCATCATGTGCTCTTAGTTATGAAGATGATTGTATTAATTATGTCTTTAGCTTTGATATTATCATAGAGGAGTTAGCATGAACTTATTCTAATTCTTTTGGATATGATTATGTTAGAATTGGCATAACTTGGAATATGTTTTAGATGGCTTGAGAAGGCTTGGACAGCAGCACCAACTGCTGCATTTTTCTGGACAGCAGCCAAATGCCTTTATTTTTTTTCTGGACATTAGGCCCGCGCGGGGGCGAGCATGCAGCTCGCGCGCGCGCGAGTCAACCAGCTCGGTTGCTGGTTTGTTTGCTTGCGCTCGCGCGCGCGCGGTGCAACCAATTTTTTTTTTTTTTTTTAAAAAAATTAGGCCTTTGATCGCTTGATCTTCATGCATATCATTATTTGATCTTGGTTTAATTGAGCGATTAGTACCCGAGTCCTCACACTCTTATTCATGATTATTCCTATAAATTTAATATTATCTGTCATTTTAATGGTTAACTATTAATATATACATATATGAGATTTTAATTTTGGATGATGAAACGAAAAATTTTAAAATTTATATGATAGAATGCAAAAATTATCAATAAGTTACATCTACTAAAATAATATTTTCCAACTCCTTGTAAATGTTGTAATCATCCACACAAACATAACTTTATTATTATTTTAATTTGTTAAATTTTAAAATATTGTTTTGTAAATTTATATTAAAAATGCAAATTTAAAACCAGATATTTTAAAATTACAAAAATTTTGAAAGAAAAAAAGAACTATACTCTCAAACTATATGCAAAATTAAATATTGTGCTATGAGAATTCAAGAAATAGTAAATTTAATATTTAAAATCAACTTGTATTTTTTTTTGTTCAAATTGAGAACTTTAAATTAGGATTTTAAATCATCAAAATTGAAAGAAACAAGTTTTTTTATTTTTATTTCTACAATTGCAAGTGAGACCTATTTTTTTTGTAAACCCCTTATAAATTTTAAACTGTATCGTATAAAAATTTATATTGCAAGGGGGGGTATATCTCCCGGAGGAGCATAGACTCTCCCGAGGCTATGGGCATGTTATCCTCATTCCATCCACATCCTCGCCGCCCCAAATAAATAATAATAATATTGGAGTGTAACATTTTTTTATTTATCAAATTTTATTAAATTTTGAAATAAAAATATTGCGTTGAATTATTTATGTTATATAGACATAAATTTACTATTAAGATTATTTTATGTATATTTTATTATTTATGTTGAGAAAACTATTAAGATTAATTTATGTATATTTTATTATTTATGTTGAGAAATTTTTCAAAAAAAATAATTCTCACTAAAATTTTGATATATTATATTTTATTTTAAAATAACAATTGTGATCATCTTAAAAAATAATTTTAATTCTTTTTAAAAATTTTAATTAATTTTTGATTTCATTTTTGCTCAAATGATAGGTAATGAATTAATTTTAATTCGATATTTGACTGTGTTTTGGTTGCATGACAATTTTTTTTGGTATAAATTGAATCTGTTTCCCCTTGTTATATCATGTTAGGTCAATATTTCCCCTTATTCATATTATTAGTAATCTTTTTTTTTTCTAATTTTGATAGGAAATCTTTTGTTGAAATTTTAGTTCATTTTGACAGAAGACACATTATCATCTATCTTGATAGTATACATTTCAATTTGGTTCCACTAGCTTTGATGATTTTTCAATGGAATGGAGGTGTAAAGTTTTATCAGTACATTTGTTTCTTAGTGATACTAGACTTTGGCAATGGAAAAAACATGAGGCTGATATAGCTGCAAGGGAAGCAAGGATTACAAAAATAAAGAGAATGATTCTTCAATCGGATGACGGGTTTTTTTTTTTTCTGTTGCACTGAAACTCTTCTATTGAAATCAATATTCATGGAGTTGTCTAAAAATAAGAAATCTTTTATCTTGGATGAATGAGTGAACAAGTTGAAGGCTGAGGTGACAATATTATATGACATAAACGAGGTTGATATTAATTTGACTGTTTTTCTTACTAGTGCTGAAGAACAAATTAAAAATTTTGGGACTAAGACCCAAGATGGGTTACTTTAACTTGATCTTTCAGGAACGCAAAAACATGAGTATTGACTTGTTTTAAATCTATTCAATTTAATAATTTATCCTAAATAATTGTGTCAATTAGAATTTAGAAGGGATAGTAAAGAAACATTCTAATAATTTTTAAGTTTTTTACTATTATTATCAAACGACATGTATTAGGTTCAATTTCACCATCTATATATATTGTGATTTAATGGAAATAGTTTTTGTATTGGCTATATGTTATGTTATGGTTGTTTGAGTATTTTCTGTTACGCCTTAAACGCATACAAATCTCGTGTTATGAGATTAATATTTTTAATGCATTAACAAGTCTCATAATATTATGTTTTGATGATTACAAAACTCGGTTAATTGTTACTAATCATTTAAAGTGAGATTTTGCAGATTAGATTTATTGAAAAATAAATTATTGGAAGTTATTTTGAAGCTATACATGTATTTATAAAGTCTTGTATTGCTCATTGAATGGATGGAACATTGTTAAGAGATATGAAGAAAAAGACAAGAAGAAGCCAAAGTATGGAGCAGCAACTTCCGAAAATTACTGGAAATTTTCTATGACTCCAAATCGGATCTCCACCGGTCATAATCTAGATAAAGAAGTGTTACAAGTACTGTCCCAATTTGAGAGCAATCCAACGGCTAGAATGAGAGATATAAATTTTTCCATATATGCTGCACAGTACCCACTTCTGCAAGGAACGAAACCATGAAGATTCGACTTCAGAAAATAACTGGGAATGTTTGAGAAATACAAATCAAATCTCCACCAATCAGATTTTGTATTATGATGTTATAAAGCTTCTGTCCAAATTTCAAGTCAATCCAACGTATGGATTAAGAGATATGAATTTTTCAAATTTGTTGCACAGAACAGGTTTGAAAACATGATGAAGTGACTTCAGAAAATTACTGGAAATGTTTGACTCGTTTTAAATCAAATCTCCACCGTTCAGAATTAATATCTGGATGTTTTAAAGCTTCAGTTCAAATTTCAGATCAATCCAACGGTTAGATTGAAGATATGATTTTTCCACAAAATCCGCTCAGTGCTGGGAAAAAGATGGCAGCGGCGCCGAACACTTTTTTGTCTCTCCTTGACTTCTTAACACACGCTCCAAGCACTCAAATTAGATTCAAATCTTTGCCAACTATAAATAGAGGCCATCCAAGTTCATTTGGAGACATCCCAACTCATCTCTTCTCTCCTTTGCAAGCAATTTCTCACTATCAAAGTGTTTGTGTGATATATTTGAGAGTGTTTGTAAAAATATTTTGTGAGTTGGTTGTGCTATTGTTTTAAACACTTGAGTGTGAAGCCAAGTGTGTTTTGCTATCGTTGTAAGCACTTGAGTGTGAAGCCAAGTGTTGTGTTGAGACTATCCTTGGAGCCCTTAAGGCCAAGTGTTCGAGTTGTATCGGCGCGGTGATCGTGTTGAGTTGTACGGCTATCCTTTGAGCCATCAAGGCCAAGAGTTGAAGTGCTAGTGGATCCTTGGTTAATCAATCTTAACCAAGAAGGGGAGACGTAGACGATTTATCGTCGAACTTCCATAAACATATCCTATCTCATTTATCGCTTTATTTCTTTTACGCATTTATTTACCGCATTTATTTTTGATTGCTTTAAGTCTTCCGCTTGCATACTTGCATAATCGCTTTAAATTGCTAAAGTTGCCAATAGAACCTAAATCCCCCCCCCCCCATTAGGTTCTAACAAGTGGTATCAGAGCCACCTTTTTACAAAATATTTTCAAAAAGGCTCTATGGCAAATCTAACGAGCGACTATGCTCAAGGGCAATCAACAAATCGTCCTCCTCTTTTCAATGGCATAAACTACGGGTATTGGAAAAACCGAATGTCCCTATATATCCAATCCGTAGACTATGACCTTTGGAAGGTTACTGTGAAAGGTCCCTACATACCTACTAAAGAGGTTGAGGGTGTCAAAATTCCTAAGGGAATGGACGACTTTTCCAAGGAGGATATGAAACTTATATCTCAAAATGCTAAAGCCATGAATATTCTTCATTGTTCCTTAAATATGAACGAGTACAACCGGATCTCGATGTGCTCATCCGCTAAAGAAATATGGGACAAGTTGGAGATATGCCATGAAGGGACTAATCAAGTCAAAGAGACGAAGATCGATCTACTCCAACTCAAATACGAAACATTTGAGATGGAAACCAATGAGGACGTCGACACAATGTTCCGAAGGCTTACTCAAATCATCAATGAGTTAGCCCAACTTGGAGAAAAGTATCCATCCAAGCAAGTTTGGAGAAGAGCTCTACGCGCCCTACCCAAGGAGTGGGATGCCAAGAGGACGGCCATCATTGAGTCCAACAAAGGCGACAACGCATCCTACGATCTTGATCAACTACATGGGACACTAAAAACCCATGAGTTGGAAGTGGCTACAAGAAAAGAGTCAAAGAAGGAGGATGAGAAAACCAAGGCAAAGGGGATTGCCTTATCCACCCAAGTCGAAGAAGAAGATGATGATATGGCTCTCTACGCAAGAAAATTCAAAAAATTCATGCGAGAAAACAACTTCAAAAAGAAGACGGATAAGGAAGTTACTTGCTACAATTGTCAACAACAAGGGCATTATGCAAATGAGTGCCCTCTCAAGAAGAAATATGACAAAGGCAAGAAGAAAGCACTCATAGCCACTTGGAGCGATAGCGATGACGACGATGAGGAAGCCAACCTTTGTCTCATGGCCAAAGATGATGACATCACCTCCGACAACAATGATGAGGTACCATCTTATGATGAAATACTTCAAGAATATAAACTTATGTTTGATATGGCTAAAACCCTTAGAAAAGAAAATAAACTTCTTAAAAATGAATTAGATTCTAAGAAGCATGAAAACCTAAGATTAAAGAATGACATAGCTCACTTAGAAAAATCATTTGATAAGTTCAATATTAGTAGTAATAAATTGAGTAACTTACTTAGCATGCAGAAATGTAGTTTTGATAAGGGTGGAATAGGGTATGGTAAGAAATCAATTGACTTTACTAGCCTAATTGCAAAGGCAAAAATGAGATTACCCCCTACATGCTCTTATTGTTGTAAAATAGGACATGTTAGACATAAATGTAGATCTTTAAGATTTCAATATAATCAAAAGAGCTATATGAAATGGAGGCCTAAGAGTACTTAACAACTCATCAGTTGGCATTATGAGATCATGATCTAAGGGAGTTCATCATAGACCGGTTTAAATTGCCTTGATGCGACTGGTCTTCCTGATGAACGCTGCTCTGTCCAAGAAAATAGGTTTTTAAAGAGGCATAGCCCTACCTACTACTGGGAGCACTCTTAGAAAGTGGCGATGATGTTGCTATGAGAGACTGAACTCTAAGAAGTCTATTTTGTATCTCTTTTTTCTAACACTGTGGACCCAAAAGAACTAAAGGGTACCAAAATAAATTTTTTGTAGGGAAATAGGAAAAATGTTCTCCCTAGCATATGGTATCTAGACAGTGGATGTTCTAGACATATGACGGGAAACAAGGAGCTTCTACAATCCATCAAACCAAAGGAGAAGGGAACTGTCACCTTTGGAGACAACAGCAAAGGAGTTGTCGAAGGAATCGGCTCAATAGGTATATCTGAATCTTGCTTGATTGATGATGTACTCCTAGTGAATGGGCTTAAACATAATCTACTAAGCATAAGTCAATTGTGCGATAGAGGTTATGAAGTCAAATTCACTCCCCAACACTGCACCATATCACTCATGACTGACAAATCCATAAATTTCAAAGGTTATAGAAGTGAAAATGTATACAAGGTTTCTTTAAATAATTTATCTTTATCAAATATTAAAAGCCTTGTATCTTTGAATGTTGATGACAACATTCTTTGGCATAGACGACTAGGTCATGTTGGTCCTAGTACCATAGAAAAACTTTTTAAACTTGATTTAGTTGTTGGTATGCCAAAACTCAATTTAAAATTAGATTCTATTTGTGATGCATGTCAACTTGGCAAACATACAAGGAAATCTTTTAAAAGCAAAAATTTTATATCAACTTCTATGCCCCTTGAACTTCTTCACCTAGATCTATGTGGTCCTTCGAGGAACGCTAGCCTAGGAGGAAAGCTTTATGCATTTGTCATTGTGGATGATTTCTCACGATTCACGTGGACATTGTTTTTAGCCCACAAAAATGATGTCTTTGATTATTTTAAAACTTTTGTGAAACGTGTTGAGAATGAGAAAAATATTTCAATAAAGCAGATCCGTAGTGACCACGGAACTGAATTTCAAAATGAGAGTTTTTCAAACTTTTGTGAAAAGAAAGGCATCGGTCATAATTTTTCTTGTCCTAGGACTCCTCAACAAAACGGGGTCGTTGAGAGGAAAAATAGGACACTTGTGGAGATTGCGAGGACCATGATATGTGAGCATTCTCTACCAAAATATTTTTGGGCTGAAGCAATGAACACTGCCTGTTACATTATCAATCGCGTATCAATAAGGCCAATTCTCAAGAAAACTCCATATGAATTATGGAGAGGGAGAAAGCCTAACATTTCTTACTTTCGAGCTTTCGGTTCCAAATGCTACATACATAACAATGGTAAGGACAACCTTGGCAAATTTGATGTCAAATACGACAAAGGTATCTTTCTCGGATATTCTACCTCAAGTAAGGCCTTTATAGTTTTTAATAAACGCACTTTACTTGTTGAAGAATCTATGCATGTTATTTTTGATGAATCTATGTCTGCTATTGTTCGCACTAACATTGATGATGTAGAATTACTCGAAGAAGAGTTGGCTCCCTCAAGCCTAAATGATATAGATGTTTCCGTTGAGGAAACACCACTTTCGAAGGATTGGACGCTTCACAAAGATCACCCAATGGATCTTATCATCGGAAGTCCTTCGAAGGGAGAAGCCACTCGTTCTTCTCTTAATAATATTTGCAATCATCTTGCTTTTGTTTCGCATGTTGAACCTAAGTGTATTGATGATGCTTTATTAGATGATTCTTGGATTATTGCTATTCAAGATGAGTTGAATGAGTTTAAACGCAATAATGTTTGGAATCTTGTTCCTAGGCCGCACGATAGATCTATCATAGGAACTAAATGGGTGTTTAGGAATAAACTTGACGAGCATGGCACTATCACTAGAAATAAAGCTAGGCTTGTAGCTAAAGGATATAGTCAAGAAGAAGGCATTGATTATGATGAGACTTATGCGCCTGTTGCTAGACTAGAATCTATTCGCATGTTATTTGCTTTTGCTTGCTCTAGAAATTTTAAGTTATTTCAAATGGATGTTAAGAGTGCATTTCTTAACGGTGAATTGAAAGAGAAAGTTTATATTGAACAACCTGATGGTTTTGTTGATGCATTATTACCTGATCATGTGTATAGACTAAACAAAGCTTTGTATGGTTTGAAACAAGCTCCTCGAGCTTGGTATGAAAAACTATCAAATTTCCTTATTTCAAATGATTTTTCAAGAGGAAAGATTGATATTACTTTGTTTACCAAACATGACAAAGATGATTTATTAATTGTGCAAATTTATGTTGATGACATAATTTTTGGTTCTACTAATGAAACTCTTTGTCAAGAATTCTCTAAGTTGATGCAGGAACACTTCGAGATGAGTATGATGGGGGAACTTAACTATTTCCTCGGATTACAAATCAAACAGTGCACGGATGGATTCTTTGTGAACCAAAGCAAATACATCAAGGAGATTCTAAAGAAGTTTGGAATGGAGAACACAAAATCATCATCTACACCGATGAGCACAGCAATCAGACTCGACAAGGATGAAAATGGTAAAACTGTAGATCAATCTTCCTTTCGTAGTATGATTGGCTCCTTATTATATGCTACTGCTAGTAGACCGGACATTATGTTTAGTGTTTGCCTGTGTGCACGATTTCAATCATGTCCAAAGGAATCACATTTGTTCGCCTTAAAACGCATTTTCAAATATCTTTCAAATACTCCAAATCTCGGCTTGTGGTATTCGAAAAATTCTTTCTTTGATTTAAAAGCATATTGTGATGCCGACTTTGGTGGATATAAGGTGGACCGTAAAAGCACTAGTGGAACTTGTTTTTTTTAGGAAACTGTTTAGTTTCTTGGTTTTCAAAGAAACAAAATTGTGTTGCGTTGTCAACGACCGAAGCCGAATATATGGTTGCTGGTAGTTGTTGTGCGCAAATTCTTTGGATGAAGCATCAATTGCTCGACTATGGCGTCTTTTTTTCAAAAATCCCTATTTTCTGTGACAACACTAGTGCCATATGTTTAACAAAGAATCCGATTCAACATTCGCGCACCAAACATATTGACATTCGTCATCATTTTATTCGTGACCACATCGAACGAAATGAAGTTGAACTTCAATATGTTGACACGACAAATCAAATTGCCGATATTTTTACAAAACCACTAGATAAAAATACTTTTATTCGTTTGCGTGGTGAACTTGTCATGATTGAGTTGTAATCACTTGTTGACATATTCTAAAGATAATGACATATTAAGGGGGAGCTTAATATAAAATTCGAGCAACTTAATTTTGGATAATACAAATTAATTATATTTATTCAATATTATACGCTCATATTTTGTTATTTATGTGAAATTTATGTGTTGCATTTTAGAAATCATATTTCAATTCTCATGTTTTTGCATACTTTTTCAGTCTTTTTGATTATCACAAAAAGGGAGAGAATTAGTTTGGTTAAATATTTAACTAAAGGGGAGAGTTGGTATGGTTAAATGCATAAAGAATAAAATCGGTTATTTGATAAACAAACTCTTCTTCACTAATTGTTTAATTTAGGGGGGAGTTTTATTCATGCAATTATATTGTGCAAATTTAAATTATTTATTTAATATTGTACATTTATTTCTCCTATTTAACCAAATTTTGTGATCATCAAAAAGGGGGAGATTGTTACGCCTTAAACGCATACAAATCTCGTGTTATGAGATTAATATTTTTAATGCATTAACAAGTCTCATAATATTATGTTTTGATGATTACAAAACTCGGTTAATTGTTACTAATCATTTAAAGTAAGATTTTGCAGATTAGATTTATTGAAAAATAAATTATTGGAAGTTATTTTGAAGCTATACATGTATTTATAAAGTCTTGTATTGCTCATTGAATGGATGGAATATTGTAAAGATATATGAAGAAAAAGACAAGAAGAAGCCAAAGTATGGAGCAGCAACTTCCGAAAATTACTGGAAATTTCCTATGACTCCAAATCGGATCTCCACCAATCATAATCTAGATAAAGAAGTGTTACAAGTACTGTCCAAATTTGAGAGCAATCCAACGGCTAGAATGAGAGATATGAATTTTTCCATATATGCTGCATAGTACCCACTTCTGCAAGGAATGAAACCATGAAGATTCGACTTCAGAAAATAACTGGGAATGTTTGAGAAATCCAAATAAAATCTCCACCAATCAGATTTTTTATTATGATGTTATAAAGCTTCTGTCCAAATTTCAGATCAATCCAACGGATGGATTAAGAGATATGAATTTTTCAAATTTGTTGCACAGAACAGGTTCGAAAACATGATGAAGTGACTTCAAAAAATTACTGGAAATGTTTGACTCGTTCAAATCAAATCTCCACCGTTCAGAATTAATATCTGGATGTTTTAAAGCTTCAGTTCAAATTTCAGATCAATCCAACGGTTAGATTGAAGATATGATTTTTCCACAAAATCCGCTCAGTGCTGGGAAAAAGATGGCAGCGGCGCCGAATTCTTTTTTGTCTCTCCTTGACTTCTTAACACATGCTCCAAGCACTCAAATTAGATTCAAATCTTTGCCAACTATAAATAGAGGTCATCCAAGTTCATTTGGAGACATCCCAACTCATCTCTTCTCTCCTTTGCAAGCAATTACTCACTATCAAAGTGTTTGTGTGATATATTTGAGAGTGTTTGTAAAAATAGTTTGTGAGTTGGTTGTGCTATTGTTTTAAACACTTGAGTGTGAAGCCAAGTGTGTTGTGCTATCGTTGTAAGCACTTGAGTGTGAAGCCAAGTGTTGTGTTGAGGCTATCCTTGGAGCCCTTAAGGCCAAGTGTTCGAGTTGTATCAGCGCGGTGATCGTGTTGAGTTGTACGGCTATCCTTGGAGCCATCAAGGCCAAGAGTTGAAATGCTAGTGGATCCTTGGTTAATCAATCTTAACCAAGAAGGGGAGACGTAGACGATTTATCGTCGAACTTCCATAAACATATCCTATCTCATTTATCGCTTTATTTCTTTTACGCATTTATTTACCGCATTTATTTTTTATTGCTTTAAGTCTTCCGCTTGCATACTTGCATAATCGCTTTAAATTGCTAAAGTTGCCAATAGAACCTAAATCCCCCCCCCCCCCCATTAGGTTCTAACATTTTCTATATGCCAGACTTAGGGATCGATTGTTTTTGTTATTACCTATACGATATATACAAGTTATTTGGATATTTTCAATATGCTAGATTTTTATTTTTATTTTTTTGTAGGTCCTATAACTAGATATAGTTTTGAGATTCTTGGTACATATATAAATTAACTTAGATCAATATTATCGTATTGTGAATACTCTTAGTTTTTAGGTTGAGTTCATTTATTTGTTGATTAATAAACAAAATATGTTGTTTATTTAAATATTTAATTTTTATGTTTCTACATTATTAGGTTGGGGGATTGGGGTGACAAAAATGTAAATTTTGTACTAATTCAAAGATAAACAATTGAATTTTTTTATGTTTTTACATGAGCAGGTTTGGGGTGATGGGGACAACAGAGGCGGGGGAGAGTCGAAGGTGACGATTACGACAGAGGCCTTGGAGGTGGGAAGTAGGTGGTGAAGACGGAGGCAACGATGGAGGCGTCGGAGGTGGGGGAGATGTCGGAGGCGGTGGTGAAGATGACGGAGGAATTGAAGGCAGGGGAGACGTCAGAGGCAGGGGATTTGGATGTTTCTAAGGCGGCGTCGACGATGATGTGTTGTTGAATTAAACTAGTTGAGCAAAACTACTATTAATTTAATAAATTTTTGTATCAGTATGATGAACAATTATTAACATGCCTTGTGAGTAAGCCATCTAATGCATTTATTATTTGCATCTTAGTTTTTTTTTTTTTAATTCAAAATCAATATAAGCATTACTAATATATGATATCACAATTTGATAGCTCCAAAGCTAATTTTTTGATGTCGCTTAAAACCATCCCAAAACTGAAAGAATTCATATTTTAGTAATTAAGAGCAACAATCACCATTTGAGCATTGAATACTTATACTGTTGACGTCCAAACTCTTTAACCATAATAACATTAATTTTTGAGACAATTATTTAATTTGTTTGAAAAAGACTTTGGTATTTTTTTGTTCATTTCTTTTAAACTAATTGTTTCACTAACCTTTTGATGTTGTAATTCAGATTCAAGAGTTTTAAGTTATTTACAGTTTTTAGTTTCTATTATTTATGCTACTGCTAGCCTTTTAAAATTCAAAAAAAAAAATATTCTTTTCATATTAACATTCATGTTCGATCTTTTCATATTGACATCCACACTGACGTGTATCTACGTTTACTTGAACAAGAAAATAAATAATCTCAATCATGAACATTTATCAGACGATACTTGTTCATCGCATTTTTGAATAGTGTCTCACTCCATTCTTGAACAGAGTTTTCTTCAAAGAAAGGTATGTGATTCATTTTTTAAATTAATTAATATTTTTTCTTTGTTATTGATTAATTCTTGAAAACCTCATTATCAAATTCTATCCATCGATCGGATGTTTTCTTTGATTTGTACATTTTTTTAAAAATGATTTATGTTATCATAACTGCATTTGGTCACATATGTAAATTCAAAGTACTCTTTTCATATTGATATTCTTGAATATGGTCTACGTACGTTGCATTCTTTTTTAATAGGAAACCGTTGAATAAGATGATACTCGTTTCAGTACATTCTTGAACATGGTCTTCATTGGTCTTATTTCTTTCTTACCAATGAATTCTCAGAAAACCCCTTCTTGAATTCTAGCTATTGGCCTAAATATTTGTTTGAATACATATTTTTAAAACATTTTATATACATTTGTATATATTGTATAATTTTTATTGTATGATAATTTTTATATTTATAGATTTATACTTTCTAGTTTTATATTATTTGTTTAAAATGATTTTCTCTCATTTATTTAAATTTAAAATTGTATTTCATCAATATGTGTATATAGGATGAAAATTTTCATCGGGGGAAAAACATGAAACTGGGTGGGTTCAGGGGACTTTATCGGATTCGGGAACTTTTTAAAATCTCCGCAGCAGAATGGGGCGGGTATGAGCATGTTATCGTCATCCACGAACCACTCCCAATAGCTTCAAAAATAATAAATTAATAATACTAATACTAATAATAGTAACAACAACAACAACAACAACAACAACAATAATAATAATAACTTAAAGCTCGCACATTTAGTTCTTTTATTTATGAAAATAAACAAGTAAATGTGTTAATAAAGAACATAGTTCATCTATCTATATATCTATTTTTTTTTACATGTATTGAAATGTTTAATTTTAATTTGATTAACTAATATTTTTTGAAGAGATCAAGAATTAGTATTTAATGAAGAATTTCATGTTCATCCTTGTTTATGTTCCCCAATAGGAGAACTAGTGCCTTGAAGAGTTTCATAATTTTTGTGTAAAGAACATTTTTTGATGAGCCAAGAACCACTCATTTAGTTCTTTGTGAAATGTAAATACTTATATGCATTAGAAAGAACAAAATGAATGCTTACGGTGACATATTAATTTAAAATTTGATAGTCAATTATGAAATGAACTTCGAAATTGTTTATCTAGACTTACTCTATTATTTGTTGAAATATAATACACTTTGCATTATTGTTTATAAAATGAATGTGAGTTTCGTTATGGTCTGCATTTTTTGTTTTTGATTTTTGAAAATGTAAGAACACGGTAGGTTGATTTAGACATTAGAATTAAATTTATGTAAAATACAATGAGTTGAGAAAATGAAAATTTCAGTGTGATAGAGACGAAGATGAGGATCCCCACGGGTTTTGAGCTCCAGCCCCAAACCCGTCTCATTTTCATCTCTATAACGAGGATGAGGGTTTGATCCCATGGGTTTAGGGATGGGATTCCCCAATTAGGTTGAACTGGGGATGGGGGCAAGGGTTTAATTCGGGAACAGGGATGGAGATGAGGATAAAATCCGTGTTGCCGCCTCGCCCTATTGTCATCCGTATGCGTATACCACGTTTTGGCAGAACTTATGCGCTCGAGACGGATCTTTATACCGCTCGAGCGCGATCGCGGAACATAGTTTTTTATTTTAAGGACTATGTCGAAATCGAAACATAATATATGGAATTTTGGGAGCATATATATATCGAAGGGAAACAGATTTTTGGGAGACGCATAATTGAGAGAGAACGACAGATAGGGCTGAGGATTGAAGACTTGGAAGACTCTCCATCATAGTTTCTTCTCTCTTTTTCTTCTTTTTATGATTAAAACATATTTTTGAATTTTGTTTTTGTTTATTGAGTAGTTTTTTCTTCAACCAAGACCACAAGATTGAGTCGAAACTAATTTATGTTTGAGACGTGGTTTCATATTTGATATATTTTGGATATTTTCAATTATTGATTACTGTTAGTTTAATATTTCTTGTGAATATTATGATCAACTAGTCATATGTTTGTAGATTAATTATGAATCAAAATAGGATTGATTAAAGATAACCTCAAAAATATCAATCAACATATGGTTAAACCGACTAGAAATAGTAATCGGTTTCAGTATGTGATTTTAGGTGAAGAATGAATTTTCATAAATATTGAATGCATTTGAGTTTGATTATAATTTATTATTAGAAATAATTAATCCGTCCAACTTGAATAGGTTTAGCAAGTCTAGAAATAGATTGTTGAACAATATAGAAAAATTTACCGTGATTGAAATAAACATAATTTTCAGTCTGTGCCACGTGGATGCATAAATTAGTTTGATACATTCATGTGTCTTGGTTGTCTTTTTTATTTGAATTTATAATCCAAAGTTCTAGCTGTGTTTGTTTTCAATTTATTTACTGTCAGTTTAATTAAACAAATCAAATTTATTTTTATTATTTTGTCTAGATTAAGTACAATAATTAAATCTTGAGCATTAACTACAGTCTCTGTGAGATCGATATTTGGACTCGTCGTCCATTTACTATTACTTGACCTAGTCCACTTGCTAAATTTATTCATAACCGAAATCTTCGGTCAATGAGCTCAGGTTCGAGAATTTTAAAAATCCCCTTAAACATATCCGGACGAACATGGGGATATTATCCCCATTCCATCCCATCCCAACCTCCCCAATTAAATAATAATAATATTGGAGTGTAACACTTTTTTATTTATCAAATTTTATTAAATTTTGAAATAAAAATATTAGCTGATTTATTTATGTTATATAGATATAAATTAAATATTAAGATTAATTTATGTATATTTTATTATTTATGTTGAGAAATTTTTGAAAAAAAAAATAATTCTCACTAAAATTTGATATATTATATTTTATTTTAAAATAACAATTGTAATCCTCTTAAAAAATAATTTAATTTATAGTGATATTTCTTATTTAGTATATTGTGATTAATTTTTTAAAATTAATTTTATGTATTTTATAATAAAATTAATATATATATATATGTATATATATATATATATATCTATTTCTACTATAAAAGTATGAATGATGGGCAAAGTTTTTCATTGTGAATTTATAACTTTGCCCCCAAATTGTGTAGGAATCAAAAACTATTTATGGGCAATTATGGAAAAATGAGATAAAAAACAAGGGCAAAAAAGGATTAAAAATTTAGTCAAACCTTAGGAGGTGATTTATTGCATAGTAATGAATATGGATTTAATTTTTCATTTATATCTAATTATTACCTCAAAGTTAATTATTGATAAACTATGTATACTATATAATATAAAATTTCACAAACAATATTTGTCTAATATTTTTATAATGTAAACTATTTTACTTTTGGAAGGTGAAAAAAAATCCAAATGTTTATTGACTACTAAATAACACAAATCGAATGTCTAACGGTTACACACCATAAAAAAATTGAGCAGCAATATTGTTAAAAATTAAATATAAATTATTTTTATTTAAATTAGTAATGAGATTAATTAAGAGTTATTTTTTTAATTAATTTGTTCATTAGCCTATTTTCTATTAATTTTTTTCACATTTTAAATTTATTCATTAACCTATAACTTCCACTTTACTTCCTTTCTACTATTAATTGTGCCAAATTGTCACAAAATTTGTTACACATAAATTTCATATGTTATTATATGATTTTTTTTTCATTTCATACATGTATTTTCAATATTTCAATATAAAATTTTGTAATAATATTCGATCAAATAATAGATTATTGTAACCGAAAAATTATATTAAAAAGTTTTGAAAAATTAATAAATATTTATGGTAAAAATTAGAGTAAAATTCATTTTGTACACGAACTATTGGTAAAATGTCAAATTTGTACATGAACTATTGAAAATGGTTTAATTGGTACATAATCAATTTATAAAGTCAATTTTACCCTTTATATACATTATTTTAAAGTCTAATATTTTTGTTATATTAAAATAGATACACATTTTATTTTTCAAAATTATTTTACTAATAGAATTATAACTATAAATTTATATTTATTTAAATTTTATATTATAAACAAAGGATCGTACTTATTGTACGAAACATTGTAAATATTAATTAATACAAACATGTACATACAAATATATATAATGATTGATAAATTATATATTCAAAAATAATATATATTAAAAATATATAATAAAAGATATTTTTAGGTTTATCTATGTTATAATATTATTATTTATATTAATCAAAATAAAAATGATATATATGTGTGTGTCTTTTCATTTATGATCTACAAATTTTATGTTGAATACTTTTTCGTATACTTGATATAAAATCTTCTTTTTATAGTATAGTAATTTGTAAATATGAATTTATATTTACAATTATAATTAATATAATAATTTAAAAGACAAAAATATGTATGTAGTTCAATTAATCAATTTAATAACAATATTCAACTTCAAAGCAACTTAAGTAAAGTGCAAAATTGACTTTTGAGTTTGATCATATACCAATTAAACCATTTTCAATAATTTATGTACCAATTTGACATTTTATCAATAGTTCATGTACCAAAATAATTTTTACTCGTAAAATTTTTTTATAGCATTTTGACAAATTCTGATAAAATATTTTAAATAAATAGAAAAAAAATCCAAAAATCCAAATTTGTTTCAAATAGTATATTAATAAAAAGTCTTGCAAAATTAATAAATGATTATAGTAAAAATTATATAGTATTTTCAAAAAATTTATTTTTTACTATAAAAGTATGAATGTAGGAGTAACGTTTTTTCATTGTCTATATACATATTTACTCTTTTGTTCTATATAAATTATATAATAATGAGTAAAGTGGAAGTTATACGCTAATGAACAAATTTAAAATGAGGAAAAAATAAAAAGAAAATAGGCTAATGAACAAATCAATTAAAAAAACACTTAATTAATCTCACTATTAAATTAAATAAAAATAATTTATATTGAATTTTTAACAATATTGCTGCTCAAATTTCTTATGGTGTGTAACAGTTAGACTATAATATTTTAAAGAAATATAAAAAAAAATCAAAAATCCAAATTTGTTTCAAATAGTATATATATTAATAAAAAGTCTTGCAAAATAAATAAATTATTATAGTAAAAATTATATAGTATTTTAAAAAAAATTATTTTACTATAAAAGTATTGAAACGACCCTAACTCTCTAAATATAAATAAATAAATATGCGGAATTTTTTTTTTTTTTTTATACTTACTAAGTAAAAATATGTGCATATATGTCCATACATATATGCACAGAATAAATAGATTTAAAGATAAATAACTTGAATAAAATAATGCAACAATTCGAGAACTTAATATTTTATAAATTAAATATCTGAGTCATGCGTTAAATAAAATACTGACAAAAACAAAATAAATTAAAGTTTTGCATGCACTGAAAATATTTCAATAAAAACATCCCATAGTGTCAATTACTGAAAATAATTAAAAATGTATAACATGATAAAATATTCGAAACATGCATATAGACTCAGACAACAGTCACGGTCACGGTCACGGGGTCACTGCATGTCCCCTCATAGGTCCTCGCCGTCGGTGGGTACCACATCCTCCTCTACGTACTCACCTGCATCATACCAGTGTATTGAGCCTAGAGGTCCAACATGCTAACATAACAAGAGTTTAAAAATAATTTAAATCACTTTAGTACTAATACATAACATATACATGAATGAGCATGCTTAAAAAAATATCATGACATAACATAACTTAAATTAAACTTAAATATCATAATAATACATAAACAATGTTGAGCAAAGTATTTTCTAACATCGAAAGGTTGTATCCATAGTGTAACCATACATACATTAAATACTGATCAGCATGGTAAACCAACGTACGTGGCGGTGACGAATCACCTCTTAAATTGGCAGTAAACTGCCCTTCAATAGTTCACATATGGGGACGAATCCCCCTCAAATTGTCACACTACTTCAACTTCCAACATAAAAATTATTTTCTTTTGCTCAACCTTAAACATTAAATCATGCATAAAAAAATTATTTCATGAATGCATGTACTTAAATAAAATGTGTGTTCTTCATATATATTTAATTTAATTTCATACTAACATATAAATATTAAAAATAACTTCCATGCTTAAAAATAATTAAATATATATTCAGGACACATGCAATTTCTCATGGGTTGTACTGAACTGCTGGCCCTAACACTCAAGCCCATTTTCTTAAAATTCTGGCCCATTAACACTGAGACTGGCCCATTAACATACTTAAGCCCAACAATAATTATTCTGAACCCAAATAATTAATTAAAGCCCATTAAAACAATCCTGGCCCAATAACATTCTATTCCGGCCCAATGGGCCCAAAAGCCCAAAGACTGGCCCAACAACTTCCATGGGCTCCCAAGCCCATAAAAATTATTAGGCTAACTTAAAATAATTATTCAAGCCCATTAATAAACTTAAATGTAGCCCATTAATTTAATTAATCTAATTAGCCCAATTAAAACACTTTAACTTAATAATTAACTTAAAAATAAAATACCCGAGCCCGACTAACTTGACCCGGACTTGGATCCAACTAACATAACCCATGACCCACTGACTTGACCCAGACCACCAACCCGACCCGGAAACCCCCCTGGAACCCTAAAACCCGACGCCCCTATTCCCGATTCTGCTGCGGCCGTGAGCAGCAGCCACTCCTTGGCTGCTGCCGGCCTGCTTCGGCCGCCCCTGGCCGGAGCACCGCCGCCCAGACGTAGCCCACATCTGGGCGTTCAAACCTAGTCCTTGACCCAGCCCCATGCAACCCACAGAGCCGACCCCGAGCCCCCTTCCACGAAGCCCTAACCTGCGCATCCAAGGGAGCCGTCTGAACATTATGGTTTCCTGGGCTCGTTTGGCTCGAACCACTCGAGCCATTCGAGTCCAGGCCACCCCCACACTGCCTAGGAACCCTGACCAGCAGCCTAGACGCAACCATGGAGGAAAACATGAGCATGAACAATCAAACACAACAAGAACCGTGCGCCTTCAATCATAAAAACGAACCCTTTTCCTGAAAACTTGAAATTTCGATGCATACACAATACACACTCTATAATATCTGATAGGTACGAAAATTTGGAAGAAAAACATGTCTTGCACCGTTAAAAGAAGAGATAGGAGCGTGTAGAACGAATCCGGGACGACGGGACGACGAGCAACCTTGAAGCTTCGAAGAAAAACAGCTATGGAGTCCTAGAGCCTGCTGATCGATGAAGAAGATGAAGGAGAGGTGGAAGTGTCGGCTGAGAGCTTGGAGGCGTGAGGGTTGGGTAGGTTTAGGGTAAGGTTTTAATTAAAAATAGGTTTTTAGGATAATAAAATATTAATATGGATTTTTAATTATGAAATATATAACTTAAAAGCTCTAAATAATAATTAAAATCTGATAACTAATTTAAAAATCCCAAAATAAATAATTAAGGGAATTTTAAAGATAATAACAAGTCATTATTTTGGCTTATTTTGAATAAAAATGGACTCCTAAAATCATATAAAATTAAATACTAATAATTTTGAGGAAATAAAACTCAAAATAATATTTTTGGGCTCTAAAAATGCTCATGAAATAAATTGGATAGAAAGTTATCATATCGTCTGTCCACGGTCCCGTCAACGCGATAAAATAATTCAATTACCATAAATAATGAAAATCTCTAATTATGGGTTAAATGCTTGAAAATCAATTAAATCATGCACAAATAATTCACATAAATATTTAACCCATACTCTAAAATTTCAAATAAATAAATTTCCTAATTATGCATGCGAATTTACGTATTAAAAATACCGAGTGTTACAAGTATAAATGTAGGAGTAAGGTTTGTTCATTGTCTATATACATGTTTACCTTTTTGTTCTATATAAATTAAATAATAATGAGGGTTATATAAGTAAAATGACAAAAAACAAAAAGAAACAAAGATGGAAAAATACACAAAACAATTAGGTATAATAATTTATCACATATAACTTTTATTTAAATGGAGTCAATTTAATTTTATAACTTTCAATTTACTCTCTTTCTACTATTAATTGTGTCAAATTATCAAAAAAAATTGTTATACATAAACATATGTTATTATATAAAATTTGAGTAGCAATACTATTAAAAATTAAATATAAATTATTTTATTTAAATTAATAATGAGATTAATTAAGAGTTTTTTTTAATTAATTTTTTCATTAGCCTATTTTCTTTTATTTTTTCACATTTTATTGTGTCAAATTGTCACAAAATTTGTTATACATAAATTTCATATGTTATTATATCATTTTTTTTTCATTTCATCCATGTATTTTTCATTAAAATTATTAAAGATATAAATATTTATTTTATTAGATTGTGTATTATTTCGATTAACATAAAAATGATTAGATCTTGGAAAATAAAAATTTCTATTTATTAAAATTATTAAAGATAATAAATATTTATTTTATTAGATTGTGTATTATTTTGATTAACATAAAAATGATTAGATCTTGGAAAATAAAAATTTCTATTTATTAAAATTATTAAAGATAATAAATATTTATTTTATTACATTGTGTATTATTTCAATCTAAAACAATTAACATAATAAATATTTTCACTCTAAATTTTTTATTTTGTCCTTAGATTGTGTATTATTTCGATTCATTGTATATATGGAAATTTTCTACATAATTCTTTAAAAATATATATATATATATATATATGTATGTATGTTTGGAAAATAAAAAATATTCTCACTGAAATTATTAAAAGAAAATCATGTATATTTAATAATCTATTACCTTACCTATCTAAAAATATGAATAAAAGGATAGAGTTTTATAATTCTGAAATAACAACTTTGCCATTTTATTTACACTATAAGTAAGATCATATAAAAATATATAGAGATATAAAAGTAAAAAAAAAAATTTAAGTTAAGGCATAAAAGTAAATAAATATTTATATTATATTATATGTAAATATTAATATCCAAAAATACATTATACACCTTTATTAAATTACAACTAATGCGTCCATTAATACCATTATATAATTCATTTTTTAAATATTATTTTCTGAAAAGAACCATTTTTTCATTTTTCACAATTTGTTTTTATTTATTTTACACCTTATGTAATGTTAGGAAATATAAAAATATATAAGAATAATTTAAATTTTAGTTTGTGGCTTAATTGAGTTGCAGCTAATCAAATAGATAAATAAATTTTGAAAAAAACAAAGAAAAAACTAAAACTTACGGTATTAATATAAAAAGTTAGAATTAAAAAAAATATAAGAATATAAATCTTGAAAAGAACAAAACTAAAATTTACTGTAATAATATTAAAAGTTAGAGTTTTTTTTTTTGAAAACTTAAAAGTTAGAGTTAAAAACATATATTTACAAAATTAATGTAGGAGTATAAATTAAATCTATTACCTACCTAAAAATGTGAATAAAAAGGGTAAAATTTTATCATTGTGAAATCTATCTATCTATTATCTATTACCTATCTAAAAGTGTGAATAAAAAGGTAAAGTTTTATCATTGTGAAATAACAAATTAGCCATTTTATTTATACTATAAGTAAGGTCATATAAAAATATATAGAGATATAATACAAGTTAAATGACAAAAAATAAAAATAATATACAAGTTACATGACTATATGAAAATATATATACCACAACAGAACAAAAAAAAAACATGCGAGTTAAATGATCGAAATAAAAACAATATACAAGTGACATGATTAAAAATGAAAATGCATCGTAATATGACTAAAAATGAAAACATTCAAGTTACAGGATTGAAAATACAAATTCACCATTAACATGATTAAAAGTGAAAAAAAAAAGATCTTTGTATTATTTCAGTTGATTTCCATAATTAATAATTAAAGTTTATTTGATTTTTATTATGAGGCCGTGAAAATCTCAATAATTATAAAATATAATAAATAAATATATTGTACAAACAAAATCTCACAATATACATCGTACGTGCTGTTTACTAGTATATATATATATATTCGGATATGAGGACGAGATGGAGAATTCCCGATTTAAAAAAAAGATGTGAAAAATTTTTGTATTCGGGGACGATGATGGAGAAGGTAATCCCGTCCCATTGACCTCCTAGTTCAAGTGTTCTTTAGAATCATGAATCCACACCAAATTCTAGTCTGTATTCAAGATTTGCTCGACAACCCGAACCCAGCTAATGCAGTTCATTCTGAGGATGGTCAAATTTTATCTGAGGTGAGAAAGTTCATTGTTTTTCTATAGTTTTTCATATGTTCCTCGGATGAAATTTAATTTTTATGTTGTTATTTTTTTTCCAGCAACCTGATGAATACAAGATAAGGGTGAGAGAACAAGCCTGACAATATCAGTTTCTGGTTTAATGTTGCTTCACTTGGATGCATCACACTCAATTCATCTGTCTTTTACATGAACATTAAAATCATTTAAAAAACGCGGCTTCTTAGGGATGCAAAAATTTGGTCCTTGGCCTATATATACTCGATTAAATGCATATGCTGACTTTTGTAAAAAAAATTTGTTGCTTAATACTGGAGTTTATGAAAGATTTTGGATGTGAGTTTTAAATCCTGCCACTGGTATAATATCCTGACATTATCACGCCGATACACTATATATGCAGTACTACTGAAGTAATAATACACGAAAATTAAATAGCTTCATTATCAAGTACTTCGGTATCTGAATTTACACTATACAAAAATTGTAAATGAAATTCCAAGATGATGGTTGCGAAAAGATATACTGTTTCATTTGTCAACATTATATTGCTGAGGAAGAGAACTAACTCTCTGCACAAACTAACCCCCAAAATTTCTCCTCCCTTTCCCTTTTACGTACAATGATATTATGTGCATGTGCATATATATGTACACCATCTATGTTTCATAGATTTTAAGATCCAAAGTCCTCCAATAGTAAGCACCTTTCCCTGCATCTATGAAATTCCACTACTGATGTGCGGAAGCATATGGGGATCTTCCCGTGCTATCCAAGACAATTTCGAACAAATCACCCTCAGATTCCATATCATATTCTAAACTTTTAATGCTATTCACTGTATTATTATTGCTTCTTATCATGGCACTCCGTTGTAGCCACTGCGAATCAATCCTCCCCATCGAGAAAAGCTCCCTGCTATCGTCGTATCCCAAGGACGGAGAATTTCCTAACATGGGTCCAATGAAGCATGGATTCGGAGTCCTATGCCTATTTCCGGGTAAAAATTTAAAAGGGCTCTGTCCAAGATTCACAAGAACTGTAATATCAGTGTTTGCTGCCATTGTTGGATAGAGTGGAGAGCTGAATTCCTCTGTCTTGCAATGGATTTCGTGTACTAACTGTGAATCACACGTGAAGAATACTTTTTTCTGGCTTGGATTGAAGCCACACCCGATCACCTTTCCTATTGTTACCCAGTCTTCTTTTCCGGAATCAAACACGAGTTTCATCCCTGAAGAGAAGTGAATCAATCAAGAACGTGAAATGAATGATTCAATCGATACCCATTTGATGCTAGTTCATGTAAATGAACTAGAAATCTAATAAAACCAAAAAAATATATATATATTCACAAGAATAGATGGAGAAAGAAAATACCATCAAGATAAACAGAACCACTGGAATTGAAACCAATAGATCCATGATAGCTTCCTGGAATTTTCAAAGGAACAGTGGCTCCCCCAGTGAATCCCACAGAAAGAAAAATAACATCTTTTTTCCCACCAAGTTTCGTATCTTCAATCTTGTTTCTACCGCTGACATGAATATTGGAAGAATCAGAATTCATCTTGGCATTAAAATCCTCCCCGATGAGCTTAATTTTCTCTCCTTCTGACTTGTCCTTCCTCTCCTTATCAACCAAATGATCGCGAATATTTTCATTACAAGATAGTATAGTTATCTCAAAATATGCTTCCTGTGGGAAAGATGAGTTTCCCAAATGTGGACCTGGTAAAGGTAAAGCTGTCCTGATCACAGAGGTAACTCCCATTGAAGAAACACTTGCAACACTTTTCTTGCACCCATGATTTAATCTAATTTTCTGCATAAAATCTGCTGACCCTTCGCATACTTCCCACCCAATTTCTACATCAATCGGATCACCTGCGGCACACACTCCTAAAAGGGACTTTGCAGATTTGACGGAAGGAGATGAGATTAAGGTTGTGAAAGCAAACCGTGACCATCCGTTTTCTACGGCATCTGTGATCAGAGAAGGGTGATCGGCCCAGCTAAAAATCGGCTTTTTCGCAGAGACCCCGTGCCGTAAAGCGTAGTAATTTGTCTTCTTGGATGCATCTCTTTCGAGATCGTGATTCATTTGATGAAGCCTGGAAATCCCACTCTGTAAAGATTGACCTCTTTCGTCATCTGAAATGGCTGCGTTCGTACGCGTGCGGAAGCATCGGCGCAGGATTAGAACAAGTATGAGAAGAAGAATTACTGCAGAAACTGCGATCAAAGTTACATGTAACCATTCAATCATATCCGATTAAATTCACACACAGAGAAACCCAAAAAAAAGAAAAAAAAAAAAAACAATCTTTTTAATTTCTCTTCGTTTCTAATGACTATCTCGATCTTGGATCGCGTTGTGGAAATATCTGTAAACGGGAAAAAGTAGGCATTGGTGATGAAAATGGGAGAGGGGTGGACTTGGACTGATTCAAGAAAGACAGCAGCTAGCTAGAGACAAGAAAAGATTGTAATTTGTTGTGGTGGTGAAATAAATATGTTACAAATGTAAAAAAGTGGGAAAAATTATTATGTTATTAAATAAGTTCACATTTCTTTATTGACCTTATGAAAAACCCCAAAACCGACACTTGAATTTTTCTTTTCTTCAAGGAAAGTCTTTCTCGATTCATTTCATTTACGTTTTTCAAAGGCCTTTTGTTTCTTTAGACCTTCTAGAGAGGCAGAATTTTGAATGGAACCGATCAAGTCTATGCTTCATTCTTGTCTTTTATATAACTATCACCTACATAATTATGAAGGAAAACACTTAAATAATGTGTGTATTGTTCCAAAAAAGCAAAATTAAATAAAGTATAGGTAATAACTAATAAGCTACGATTTTGGCAAAAACGAGAAAAATGATAATCTTGAATGTATTATATTTGACCACGTTAAGTTTTTTTTAATTTCAACGTTGGATTTTAAATATTAATGAATGTAAAGTTTTTCATCCAAAATAAAATTCTCAATTAAAAATCCTTCTAAAACTCCTTTCAATTCGAAGCGAAAAAACCCCATTGTACGCCATTATTCAGCCTTAAGTTTTTTGTTTTAACTTGAGATATCTAAAGTTAAAATAAAAATTAGAAAAACCTTTTATTCTAAACATGCTCCACTATATGTAAAATTTGAGATTTTTCGTGAAATTTCTTTACTAAGTCTGCATGATCGTGTTTTGGTGATCTAATTGGTCAAATTTCATAATTAATATGATAACTTTCCCTTTTTATATATATAAGTTTGCATAATCGTGTTTTCGTAACCTAATTAGTCAAATTTCAATTTTGATATATTATTCTAGTTTTTTTTTTTGCCGGAGTATTTACGTGGCTATACCCAAACACCTCGCCATCACTGATTAGTGTCACTCTAATATGATTAATCTGACGAGAAATTGCTAAAATTACCAAAAAAGCAAAATTATTGAACCAAGACAAATATTTGACCTGCTAGATAATTGAAGGTGTTTGATTGATATTTGTAATAACTCTGAAAGTGAAGTTCTTGCATCCTTGTTTCAGATTATATTGCTGAAATTGTGGCAGAGGGTACTAGAAGGTGGGAACAAGGTTTAATGAATTTGGAGAAATGCAGGCAAATTAAGAAACATACTTTTATTGAGAATAGTGATGGTAGTGTTTTTTGTCTCTGGTTAAAAAATGGTGATGTAGATTTTGTATTTGTGAAATAAGGTCATTGCCATTGATTTCAACAAGCATATATAATTGTTTTTGGTATATATCTTCAGTTGTCCCGAAAAATACAAAATTAAAACATCAATACAATCGGGGAATGGTGGAATGAAATGCAATATATTTCTCTAATAAGATGACATTTAGTAGTTTAATTATATTTATCACTTTTTTTTTTGGGAAAAAAATCAGTAACATGAATGATTAGGGGTGAGTTTTCGGTATACCATATCAAAAATATTGGTATGAAAAAAATTCGTACCGATACCGATATCGAAATTCTGAAATTTTGGTATGGAAAAAATCCATACTAAGAGCGTGTTTGGCTGAACTTATTAAAAATAACTTATAAGCTCTTAGAGCTTATAAGCTGTTTTAAGATCTTATAAGCTGTTAGGTCTTATTTTAAAAATAAGCTGTTAAAGCGTTTGGATGAACTTATGTTAAACAACTTAAAGATGTTGATTTGTTTGGCATAATAAGATTTTTTTACTGTAAAAATTACCAAAAGATTATAATAATATGAAGGTGATGTAAATTATATATATACATGAAAATAATTTTAAAATTTTATGATGAATGTTAAACTTAAATAAAAAACTATTTTTTATTTTAATTTATAAAAATAGTAATATTTGAATTTTTTTAAAAAAATATTTAATGTTATAATATTTTTAAAATTACTCAAATATATCGTCATAATTTAGTTTTTTAAATTATAAGAAAATGATAGAACGAAACATATTTTAAATTATATATATATATATATATATATATATTTATGTGTAACAAATTGATAAAGAAACCTATATTTGAATATACTGTAGAATTAATGAAATATTAAAACCCATGTGATCTAACAAAATGGGAAACAAAACACAAACAGTATTTTCAGAAAATAAAAAGCACTCACGCATGAACCATCATCAATCAAGCACTGCAAAGAAAAAAAGAATAAACTGGAATGAGCGAAAAAATGGTAGAAACAGGGGCTCTCCTTCCAAAACTCCACAATCGTATAATTCAATCTCGGTATCATGAATTAAAGTTTTTTTTTTCTTGCAACCACTGTTGTAATAGACTAATAGATGGATATAGAAAGGAATTAGGATAACCAAATAAAAGTTTAAACGATTCAGAGAAAATTCGTGTGTCGTGAAGAGAAGAAAATGTAAGTCGGACTGCGCTGGGAGAGAAGAGTCGAAGGCGAAGTCTGCGTACGATAGGAGGCTGGATCGTGCAAGTAAAAAATTGTGTGAAGGGCATGTAATATATAAGGGTAATTGTGAAAAATAAAATATTAGAATAAGATCTTTTTTTAAATACAGCTTATAAGCTGTTTGTAAAAAAAATTACCAAACAAATTTTTGGAGCTTATAAGCTCCAAAACAGCTTATAAGCTATTTTGAAGAGCTTATAAGCTCACCCAAACACCCTCTAATACCGTATGGATACTTAAAAAATTTTCGATATACCAAAAAAATATATATATCAAAAAAATTTCGATACGATATCCCGAAAAATCGATATTTTGGTTCGGTGACCCAGCCCTATGCATGATCACATATGACATATATAGGTTGAGTTATTTGCACCAAACACCCCTGTGAAATATTGAAAATGCATACTTCTCCCCTGTGAAATTTTAATAGGCATCTTCAACTCTATCCTTTTAAAAAATTAGCACACTCGCCCCTTCAGATGAGTGATTGTTGTGCACGCGCCCCTCATACGACTGGATAAAGATTTTGAATTTTTTTTGCACCAAATACCCCTGTGAAATATTAAAAATGCATATTTGACCCCTATGAAAATAATTTTTAAATCTATTCAACCCATAATACACAATTTTGATTAAAATCTAATCATAAAATATTTAGCAAACATGTTTCGTTTTATTAAATTTATTTTTTATTTTAAATTTATTATGATTAAATAATTATTTTCTAAAAAATATTATTATTTTATCTTGTTATCATTATTTTATTAAACTTTCTTCTTGTTTTCAACTTCTCAATTAAAAATACATTCATAAACGAGATTTAAATACCTAAAAGTACCAAAATATTAAATCAAAATGATAATTTCATGCATATTACTTTTTAATTTAGGATTATATATTTTTGAACCAAAATCTAAATTTTTTAAAATGCATTGCAGAATTTGCATTAAATAATAATACACAATATTTATTAAGATATAATTATAAAATATTTTTCAAAAATTTTTATTTTTATTTTATTATTTTTTAATTTAAATTTATAATTTTTAATTAATTTATTTCTAAAAATAATTATTATTTTATCTCGTTATCATTATTTTATCAAATCACTCCGTGTTTTCAACTTTTCCATTAAACATGATTAATAAATAAGGATTTAAATATCTAAAAATACCAAAATATTGAACCAAATGATAAGTTCATGATTGTTACTTTTTCGATTTAGAATTATATAAGCATGTTATTTTTTTATTATTTATTACAAATTGTGCAATGCATATTCTCAAAAAATTTAAATTTTGGTTCAATAATATATAGTTCTAAATCGAAAAAGCAATATGTTTGAACTTATCGGTTTAGTTCAATATTTTGGTACTTGAAATTATTTAAATACTTATTTATGAATGCATGTTAAATGGAAAAGTTGGAAACAAGAAGAAAGTTTAATAAAATAATGATAACAAGATATAATAATAATTTTTTTTAAAAAAATAATTATATTATCATATTAAATTTAAAAATAAAAATAAAAATAATAAAACAAAAAATGTTTGTTAAATATTTTATAATTAGATTTTAATAAAAATTATGTATTATGGGTTGAATAGATTTAAAAATTAATTTCACAGGGTCAAATATGCATTTTTAATATTTCACAGGGGTATTTGATGCAAAAAAAATATCAAAATATTTGCCCAGTCGCATGAGGGGCGCGTGCGCAACAATCACTCATCTGTAGGGGCGAGTGTGCTAATTTTTTAAAAGGTTAGGGTTGAAGATGATTATTAAAATTTCACATGAGAGAAGTGTGCATTTTTAATATTTCACAGGGGTGTTTGGTGTAAATAACTCTATAGATTAGTCAAACATCGTGAATTATTCTAATTAAATAAAATATAATTATCACAATATTTTTTAAATGGGTGGCATCATCCACATATACATCCCTTGTATTAAATGATTCCTACATATATTATTGCGCCCATATAAATTTATGGAGCCACCACATATCACTGTATTTAAAATAATTAAATCCCCAATAAAATACATTTAAAAACTCGCACCAATAATAAACAAACATTGGTCGCGGGTTCATCTAAGTGCAAATTGCTCAAAAATTCTCAATGCAAACATATTTTGCTCTGCACTCCCTAGCCATTTTTTTGTACCACATTTTTTGTTAATTTGTACCACATCTTGTATGGTTTTGTACCACATATTGTATTGTTTTGTACCACATTTTATGACTAGGGACCCTAAAGCAAAACATGTTTGCATTTGGGAATTTTTGAGCAAATTGTCCTTGATCTAAACCCAATAAATAATCGATGTAGCTTTTAAAATAGCTTGATAGAAACACTCATATAATTAATTCATAATTGTTCAGAGCACGTAGATTCCGAAAGTATTAGTTGATAATATAAAACAAAACTATATATATATATTATAATTGTGATCCAAAGTATACGTAGATTTTAATTTAAATATCAAAATTTTATCTAAAATTCCATCAAGTTTCTTTATTATCAATAAAATTAATGGATCCAAAACAGTTTTCTTTATTTATTTTTCAGGAAACCACCACAATTGAAGAAGAAACACAGCAAGTTGGAGCCCGTACGTGGGTGCCCGAAATGGAGAAGAGACAACGAATTGGACTCACAAATTTAAGGCCTCGCAACTTTTAAACAGACAAACTAATAAATGGGCCTACAAAACACGTAGATTGGACTAGCTAGTCTAACCATTGGGCCACAAATTGAAACAGAAGATGTCATAAATATAACCAACCAATCAGACGTCGTAACCTCTCATGGTTATTTAATTTGGCATATTGTTTATGTGAGTCTTAAAAGCAATAATCTCTTCTCTGGATCGTGTTAAACTGAATATTATTATATTACAGAGTCAGATGTTAGAAATATATAATATTTTCTTATTTGGGCTTTGTTGGAGTCTAATAATTGTTATTCCGAGCGTTGTGCTTTGACTTCTGATTTAAAAGATTTAAATTGCACGGATACATATATAATTTTTGATAAAACAATAAACACTGCATACTTTGTGCAGGTACAATGGGTGACACTTAAAAGTAACCTGTTATGATGATGATGATTTGAGAACCACTTTGCTGTACATGATGAATTGCTTGTGGGGGCTGATAGTTACATTCATCTAGTCAATAATAAAAATTGATTAAAAAGGTGGTATCAAATATTGGATATCCTAATATTAAATCTTTGTTTTATTGTTAGGGGTAAAAAAATTTCATGCTAAATAACATGCATCCTTGTTATGAACCTCAAATCAGTTATCATATTCCATTTGAAATTTCACACAGGGTTTTCCTTGCCTGTGTCTGGTCGTATAGAATTATAGAAACTTTAATGCTTACGGAAAAATTAATTAAATAAGTTAAAAAGATGAACAGGCTAGTAGCTAGTCTTCTTGGGTCTCTCGATCGGGAAAATATTGTGATCACAAAGTACATGTTGTTAGGGTTTTGACAGTATGGACTGCAGAAATGCCATAAATAAATTCAAATCTTAAAACAAGTCTAAGAAATGCAAAACTATAATATAATTTAAAGTACGTGATATACATGGACTTTCGCATGTACTGAGAAATTGGTGCCATATAACATATGTTAGCTTATTTTTATTTTTTTAAGGGAATATTAATTTTCTATAGTAATGAATAAACTAGTAATTTAATTCGAGATTTGAGAAATAAAATTAAGAGTTAATGATGAATTATATTGTTGATGTCAAAATATATATAAAAAAAGAGAGAAAATTATGTTCTTGGAAAAATACAATACATTAATGGAGAATGTGATATATGAATGTTTTTTTTTTCCATTCGAAAAATATGATTTAGGACAATTATTAGAATATCCCAATGGTTTAATTTTAACTTATTGTCTAGCTAGATATGAGTTGCGTTTTGAGAAATATATTAAATTTTATTTCTTATGTACATTTAGAATATTTTTTTTAAAAAAAAGGGGGAAAAGAAAATAAAAATAAAAATAAAAAGAGGTATATATTCGATTGATGTGCTTGTCTACTTGCTGATTTGTTTCTTTTTTCCTTTTCCTTTTCATTGTTCTCTAATAAACAAATAAATGTTTCTTATGCTAAAGTATGAATAGAGGAAACGAATTTAAGTACCCCATGAGCATAAAATAATAATTACATAAATACAAATCAAATAGTGAAGTTTTGGTGAGAACGTACAAATTGTTTTGCGCGCCTCCAATTCGATAAATAATATATATGTTATTTAAAAATAAAGACGAATATTTTTATTCTTTGGTCTGGCTGGATAAGATATGGTAGAGTTTAATTTACTTCACATGCATGGTCCAGTCTAACCAGACCAACCCCTTGTACTCGTCTGCCGACAAATTAAGATGGGAAGGGCAAAATATCGATAGACACAGCAGAAATAATATCAATTAGACAAAATAGGTTTTAAATGCGCGTGAGAAATATTTCCTATCCGATCATATTTATATGTCTAATAGGTTTTAAATGCGCGTGAGAAATATTTCCTATCCGATCATATTTATAAAATATATAAGTTAGATATAGATTGAGTCGACTTTTATCATAAATATAATTTCATAACACTGTCTCAAATTAAAAGAAACATGGTCTTAATTTTTTTAAAAAAACCACATATTTTTAATTTTAAGGGTCATCATTGATGTAAAATGTTAGCCTCTAATTTCCACAGTATTATTTCTTCCTGTTTCAATCTAATTATATGATGATTAAAGAAGACAATCAATGGCTAACGGAACTACACATTTAATTTATCAAAACCGACATATACGTACATATATATTATAATTGCCTTGTACTACTGTTTGAAATGTTTGAAACTAATTTTTGTATTAGTGTCAAACAAAATTAAGGTAATTAATTTTGAATAACGATATACATTTATTAGCATCACTTATTATTGTTATTATTTTTTTTTTCAAAGAAAGAAGAGACTATTCGTATGTCCATAATGTTTTGTGGCGCTTGAATAGACTTGTAAAAATATTATAATTTGTTAAAAATTTTCAAAGAGCAGTGCACTAACTTTGTGCAGATTGGCCAGTAACAAATAATCATTAATTTGTCTGTCGTATGGGAAATGCAAACTAGAAGCCTCCCCAAATTAGCAAAGTCGGCAATTCCTTCGACCCCAAAAATAGCAATCTTTTTGCCCACTGCTCCGTCTCTTGTTTTTTTTTCCTCTTGCCTTAATTCACAGTTCTTAATTTAACAATTAACTATTTATTTCAATTATAATGTAAAAATCTGTGGTTTTGAATGAAAGAAACTGTGTAGCACGAAACTTAATTAGAACTTCATTAAATTCATTAGAAAACAATAGGGCTAATTGCATGGGTGCCCCCTATGAAATTTTTAATAGGCGTAAAACCCCTTATGAATATTTAATTAGCTATTAAGCCCTCTTCTTTTTGAATTAATAGCTCACGTGCCCCAATCTCTGTTCTATTATATTTGTAATTATCAAATGACATTTATACCCTTCATATATAAAGGTGAGAATGTAGTCATTTTTCTTACTTTACGCAAACCCTATCTCCCCAAATCGAGAGTGAATGAGACGAAAACCTAACTGAATGCTACCACTTTTTCTCCATCAACTGTTCGTGGTCAACTTTGATAATCTCTGTATGAAAAAGTTTTCAGTGAGTTTTATTCTCGTTTTTGCTTTATTTTTCTATTCGTATGGATTTGTCCAAGAAGTTCGAGGTCTGGTATGGAGGTAGGTTTGAGTTAAACAAGAAAGCTTCGTATCCAAAGATAATTTATAATGGTGGTTCGAAGCATGTGTTTGAAAATGTGAACTTTGATAGGTTTAATTTTAGAGATTTGCACGGTCTTTATCTCATATGTGGTGGTAACAAAGTGAATGTGAAGTATTTTTTTAGAATTCCTGATATTGTAATAGAGCATGGCCTAGTAGAAATATTCGGAGATAAAGAATTAGCAGATTTGTATACATATTGCAAAGATTCTTATTTTGTGAAAATCTGGATTGAGGAGTCAATGACACCACCTCTTGAAGTACGAGACCCCAATGGGAACTCAGTAAGGGTAGAAGAATTTTTGAATTTAGGACCTATAGGCTATATTGAATATTCTAGTCATGATAATCATGAAGTTTATGATAAATCTGGTCCTGAATTTTGTGATAAATCTGGTCCTGATGTTTCTGATAAATCTGGTCCTGAATTTTGTGATAAGTCTGGTCCTGATGTTTCTGATAAATCTGAGTCTCGTCCAGCTTTTGAACATAATGAATGGGAATGGGGATTCATTGGGTCTAGTGAGTTTGATGACTCATCAGATGAAAACTACATCATGTCAGATGATGAAGGCAGTGTTGATAGTGGTTTATTTGCTGAAAATGAGGGAACTCGATTGGCAGGGTCAAGTCAAGGGAGAAATAAAGATAAGAAAAAAAGTAAATGGGGTAAGAAAGCTGGACTGACAGGATCAATTCAGGGGAGAAATACAGATAAGGGGAAGAGTAAGGTAAGTGGGAAGAGAAAGGTAGATGAAAATGATAAGGGAAAGAGTAAGGTAATTGAGAAAAGAAAGATAGATGAAAATGATATTGATTTACAGTGGGATAGTGAAGTTGGTGAGGAATATGAGCTACTAAGTGTTGGGAGTTCAGATAATGAGGGCCCTAAGCATCCTATTTATAGGGAGGGACAAAGTATGAAGAATTTTGATCTTGTTGTGGGAATGAAATTCAAAAATGCACATGAGTTTAGAGAAGTTCTTAGAGACTACAGTGTTAGGGAGGGTTATGAGTTGACACTAAAGAAGAATGAGTCTTATAGGGTGACAGTTGTCTATAAAAAGGGTTGTGATTGGAGGATTCATGCATCTTCAGTCATGGGAGGCCCCACTTTCCAAATTAAAACAATTAATGGTGAACACAATTGTGCAAAATCTAACACCAACAAATTTTCTAACTACAAGTATTTGGGGAAAAGGGTTGAGAAGATTGTTAGAGATAACCCAGATATCAACATTGATCAACTGAAAAATACAATTACGAGGAAATGTGAAGTGGAATGTAGCAAATGGAAAGTTTTAAGGGCAAAGAAGTATGCTATGCAGAAAATAAGGGGTGTTGATAGCCTTCAGTATCACCTACTGTGGGATTATTGTGAGACAGTGAGGAAGTACAATCCAGGTTCGAAGTTTACACTTAGGAAGAAGGAAGACTTTGAAACACCAACTTTTGAAAAGTTGTATTTCAGTTTGAATGCCATAAAAAATGCCTTTTTAGAAGGGTGTAGACCTATAATAGGTTTGGATGGTTGTTTTCTCAAGACAATACATGGTGGACAGATGTTGGTAGCCATAGGGAGGGATGGGAATGAAAACATGGTTCCAATTGCATTAGCTGTAGTGGAAGTGGAGAATAGAGAAAATTGGACTTGGTTTTTAAGGGAGTTACTGGAAGACATAGGAGGGTTGGGAGATGGAAGATGGACATTCATATCTGATAGACAAAAAGGCTTGGTTGAGGCTGTGAAAGATCTGGCACCGGATTCAGAACACAGATTCTGTTTAAGACATATGTACCAAAACTATAAAAAGAAATATAGGGGCTTGAGTTAAAAGACCTATTTTGGAAGGCTGCTACTACAGGGAATAAGAATGAATTTGAGGTTCACATGAACAACATATCAAAGGTAGATCCTAAGGTTAATGCTACTTATGAGACAGCTTGTGAGTGGCTGCAAAAAAATTCCACCAAACCATTGGGCCAGAAGTCATTTTCAAACTACTTGTCAATCAGATGTTGTAGTCAATAATTTATGTGAGTCCTTTAACAATTATATTCTTGATGCTAGGGATAAGCCCATTATAACAATGCTAGAGCGTATTAGGAACAAATTGCTCGAAAGAATACAGAAGAAAAAGGCAGGAATGAAGAAATATGTGGGAGAAATATGCCCAAACATAATGAAGAAGATCAATTGGAATAAAAAGTTTTCTAGATTCTTTGTTGCTTTGTACTGAGGGGAGTCTGAATATCAGATTCAATGTTTGTCTGTCCAAGGAAATCTGAGTCAGTATGTGGTTGATTTGTCGAAGAAAACATGCACATGTGGAATGTTTCAGCTCTGTGGGTTCCCATGCTCACATGCATGCACTGCCATTGGTGAAAGGCGACAGAGGTTGGAAGATTATGTGAACAAATGCTATAGCAAGGATGTCTACTTGAAGGTATATTCTCATATGATACATGCTGTTCCTGGACAATCTGACTATTTGAAGACCCCATGGCAACCATTGAATGCACCAACCTTTAAGAGACAGAAAGGAAGACCTGCAAGATTGAGAAGGAAAGATGTTGATGAGGGCAGTAGAGTTTCTACAAGGAAAGGGCTTACACATAAATGCAGAAAATGTTTGGAACTTGGCCACAATATCACAACATGTACCAATCCAATTCACCCAAGATCTAATTTATACAAGGTAAATACTAAGAATAACACTTAAACAAATTTGATGAAATGTTTTTTTTTTTAACTTGGCCACAATATCTGTTTTGACCATTATAACTTCTAAAATTGCAGGGGAATGAAGATGAACTATGCAGCATGCAATTTGATGATCAAGATTCACATCCATTGTCTAGTGCTTCCAAGAAAACAAATCGTGCAACGATTAGACAATCAAAACATGGTTCAAGTAGAGCTCAACATGAATATTCTAATGCATCTAACTCAATTCCTGAGGTAATTCTTCAATTGGATTATATATTTTTTAATATATGTTAGATTTATCAAACTGGAACAAAAACTTGAGGGCTCAGTATTCACAGGATTTGGATAATGTTGGGAGAAGAGTGCAGATGCACCAATTGTCCAAGGGAAATGACAATGTAATGACAAGTGGAATTGGAAGTGTAAGAACAAAAAGTGCTACAATTAAAGGTGAAAATTCAAGTGTAGATAAAGTCTTCACATCGGCAACAGTTAATGAAGCTACAATGCAAAGCGCTAATGCAATAGCTCATAAAGCTGGGATTGGAAGTGCAGTAGCATCTCCAAAGATAAACTAAGGGAATGTAGCAATTTCTGCTGTTTTGTATTTTGTCATTGAATGGATTGCCTTGATTTTGAGTACCAAAAATTAAACTCGTAGTAAGATGTGCATGAAAAATGCTTATTTTTTAGTGTGTCCCTTGATGTTGGTTATCAAACAGTAAGTTGAATGTTGAGATATATGTGAATTATGTTTCTTTTGAACCTTTTCATTCATTTATTTCTTACAAACCCATCGATTATTTTCCATGAATACGCTAAATAAAAACCAACTGATATACTTTTAAATTGAAATAATACACACAAACGTTATACAATACTCACAATCCAAATGAAATTCACACAAAGAAAACCACTGTCATCTTCATTAATACAAAAGCCAAATGAAATTTCATACAACAAAAACCATCATCATCTTCATTAATACAGAGGAGTGCACTTATTAGAAGATTACATAGTGCATATACCCAAAAATTCACTTAATCAGTAGAACAACTAGCACAAGAAGAAAGAAAACACAAGAAACCCAAGCAACATGAATATATCCAGCCGCAAAATAGCCATGTATTGGCACCGATCCACTGGACATAACTTCTCCTTCTTCATGAGCTTTCTTCTGGTTATCAAAACCCTCATAGCTGTAGTGAGAGGCATCTTTGAATTCACTGTAAGATTCTTCTTCGCTGCCATTAGGTATCACATTATAGCTCTCGGGCTTGCACCAACGAAAAAATCCACATTGATTTGTTGAGCAACTGTAATATAGCATGCCTTTGGACTTCTTCTTCTCCGACATAACAACCCTAATTTCGGCCATCATTTTGCAGGAACACAATGGAGGTGTCGGGTACCTAACATCAAAGCTCGAATTCATAGCTGATTTCCGCCATTTGCATTGAGAATCCATAAGAGTATCACTTCTCCAAATATTTCTTCAACCTACGAAATAATTGAAATGAGAGCAAGTGACAATAATTCAATAGGTTTATCAAGGGCAAATAAGGTAGTTCACGCGAAAAAATCATCATAAAATGATAAACACACGCATATACAACGCGTGTATTCACAACTTCAACAAAAGGGGTCACGTGAGCTATTAATTCAAAAGGAAGAGGGCTTAATAGCTAATTAAATATTCATAGGGGGTTTTACGCCTATTAAAAATTTCATAGGAGGCACCCATGCAATTAGCCCGAAAACAATACATGTTTTTTTTCTTTTTGACGGCAATACAAAATTGAAAATACTCCACATGAGATTCTTCACATAGAAGCTTCGAATCAATATTCAGCTAGCTGGCTCCGTGTCACTAATAATATTTTGTCTTTTGTATGTTCAGACTTTTGAGAAACAATGTGATATAAATTTTATATATATATACTTTTTTTTGAAAGGATTATATATATATATATATATATACTTTTATAACCATAATAATGAAAATTTATATTATTTTTCGGACGGCATGCTTACAACTTTGAAAAAGAAATTCATTTGTGAGCAGAGTTATAGCGATTATGAGCCGCATAAGTGGATGGGCATGTTTTCAATTATCATTTGGTTTGTCCAATTTTTGGATTTTTCGGCGTGAATGGCCAACTTGACCAATCAAAAAGCAAATTATAATAATCATTTAAATATGTAGGCAAATCGGAGATACTGTTACAATTGGTGAAGTAGCCTGTAGGAGGAGCAAAGATTAGCAAAAAAAAAAAAAAAAAAAAAATAATAATAATAATAAATTGTTTCAAATTTAAATTTATAGCATGAACTAGGCAGATTTCTCAGTTATATCTATTGTAAAATCGAACGATTTGCATATAGGTGATAATAACAATAATAACAAAACTCAAATATTTTATACGATATAACATCTCCAACAATACTTTTCGACAGCTATAGCGAGAACTATTCATCCACCTTCGCCACCACTTATTGCCAATTACAGTCTATAATAATTATTTATGATGCAAAAACACCATAATTGATGATAAAAGAAGATTCGTAAACGACAAAAGACACCACTGGATCCAAATAAAATAATTATATATGTGTAAATAATTCTAATTTTAATTAATGACAAAATGGTGTCATTAATCTAAAATGTGTGGTATTGATTGGATATGTTTTTAAGTGCGTACCATGCGAGTATTTGAAGTTTTTGAGAAATGCGTGCTGTGTGAACAAAGTAAATTAAATTTGCTTTACCGAAGAACCTAGCAGACAATAAAATAAAATTAAACAAATTAGGTTGATATCAAAATATTGTACATTTTATTAAAATAAATATCCAAGATCTCTCGTCTGGTAAGTACAAAGATTTTAGCACGTTTGTCAACGATATCATGGAATATAAAAAACCAAGAACCCCTGATCCAAATTGAATTCGTGCAGCCGATATTTTAGGAAAATTAATTAATTTTGTCCTCATCAAATTTAAATTTTCACTTTAAATATAGATATGAATTAAATCCCAAACTTCAAATACAAGTTATAAATATTTTTCACGTCTAATTAAAAATGGTCCTGCCTCGTAATCATAGTTAATCATATATATAATATTGAAGAAATACTTTATAAATAAGATTCTGAGGATTAAAAATTATTGGACCAAAAAATTAAATAGTTATATCTAATCCATGCACCTCAATGTGTAGAGCATCAATTTTAAAGTAATATGAAGTAATTAATGGTGGGATTTGGTTTTTGAAATATTTAGAACTGTGTTTGCTAGAGTGACATGCATAGTGAACTAATTAATATTAAAATGAATTATTATAATATAAAAAAAAATGTTGCGTGCGTGAAGTGGAATAGTTTTCTTATATATCCACGTTGCCCCATATACGTCAAACTTCGGTATGACTTTCAAAAGCCTAATTCTCAATTGGAAAATACATTGAATCATTTGACTTTCAGAAACCTCAAATATATTATATTACTATATTTGTTAGAAACCCGATCGAGGGTCGAAGCACTGTACGGCGACTTGCTAGGCACCGCCCCGCCGCCTTGGTTAAAATTGATTTACTTAATTGCTGGCAGGTTTTACAATTCACAATTAACCCTAATTTCATCACTTAATTAGTAAATTTTCATTTTCTTTACCATTACATGCTTAGATTTATAGAAGAAATTAAACGAGTCTCACGTACGTCCAATGAAATGCACCATTAATTATAAGTTTTGGTAAAAAAAAAAAATAAATTAAATTAAATTAAATTTCGAAAGTGAGTAATGCTGGAAAGTTGAAATGTATTTGATAACAATTTACATATATATCAGATAATGAAAGTGACATATAAGAGGTAGAGATGAGTTTGATTGGGAAATAGAAAGTATGTGTCGGCCAAAACTGTAGAAAAATAATTATTTATCAAACGTCTTGGCGGCCGTGAGCAGACCACATAATGCCGGCCTTATGCGTGCGCCTGATCCTCCGTTTTCTCCGTTATAAGTCATTATTCTATTATAAATATTGATGCGAACATAATATTTCGACGTGGGTTCTTTCTTGAGTTGTTGTTTTTGTTTTCTTTCTTTTTCTTTTTTTTTTCATGCCTGTTTGTAGTAAGGGACCTCCCTTTTATATGCATTGACCCGGCGGCCTCTTCCATGATTGTCCAGCATGGCCCAACTGACAACTGTTTTTGTGATGAGATAGTTGTCACGTAGGATTGCTCCCGCAATACTAGGAAGAGCCCATACCGAGCCCATACTGTTACACCATGTTGCCTAATGATTTGATTTGCAGTAAGAGTCTGCCACACGTAAGGAGGTATGGGCTTTCTTTTATATAAAATGACCCTGGGCCCACCGAGTATTACGGGCCCCTGGTTTCCGGATATTTATCCTTGATACTTGGGCCCCTGAAGGAGCTCCTGGGTTCCCGGTTTATGAGATGACCCCGGGCCCATCACCCGGGACTTACCGGGATGATGCCGGGCTCCCGTCTTGCAAGCCGACCCCGGGCTCACCGTCTGTCCCGGGCCCATCACCCGGGACTTACCGGGATGATGCCGGGCTCCCGTCTTGCAAGCCGACCCCGGGCTCACCGTCTGGGCCTACCAGGATAACACTACACCTCCGGCAAATAGTTGGGCTAGAACCTGTTTCGCTGTCCCGAGAGGCGTAGCACTATAAGATAATCCTAAGCCACCGATGATGAGCTACTTGTTCCATACATGGCCCATGTTGTTACTACAGGCTTTTAAGTACCAGGGTAATGGAATGCCTGGGTTTATGGTGCCAGGGTAGTGGATCACTTGGGCTTTAAGGTGCCATGGGTTTGCCATGGGCTTTAAGTACCAGGGTAGTGGAACGCCTGGGTTTTAAGGTGCCAGGATAGTGGATCGCCTGGGCTTATGGTGCCAGGGTAGTGGATTACCTGGGCTTTAAGGTGCCATGGGTTTGCCATGGGCTTTAAGTACCAGGGTAGTGGAACGCCTGGGTTTTAAGGTGCCAGGATAGTGGATCGCCTGGGCTTATGGTGCCAGGGTAGTGGATCACCTGGGCTTTAAGGTGCCATGGGTTTGCCATGGGCTTTAAGTACCAGGGTAGTGGAACGCATGGGTTTTAAGGTGCCAGGGTAGTGGATCACCTGGGCTTTAAGGTGCCATGGGTTTGCCATGGGCTTTAAGTACCAGGGTAGTGGAACGCCTGGGTTTTAAGGTGCCAGGATAGTGGATCGCCTGGGCTTATGGTGCCAGGGTAGTGGATCACCTGGGCTTTAAGGTGCCATGGGTTTGCCATGGGCTTTAAGTACCAGGGTAGTGGAACGCCTGGGTTTTAAGGTGCCAGGGTAGTGGATCGCCTGGGCTTATGGTGCCAGGGTAGTGGATCACCTGGGCTTTAAGGTGTCATGGGTTTGCCATGAGCTTTAAGTACCAGGGTAGTGGAACGCCTGGGTTTTAAGGTGCCAGGATAGTGGATCGCCTGGGCTTATGGTGCCAGGGTAGTGGATCACTTGGGCTTTAAGGTGCCATGGGTTTGCCATGGGCTTTAAGTACCAGGGTAGTGGAACGCCTGGGTTTTAAGGTGCCAGGGTAGTGGATCGCCTGGGCTTACGGTGCCAGGGTAGTGGATCACCTGGGCTTTAAGGTGCCATGGGTTTGTCATGGGCTTTAAGTACCAGGGTAGTGGAACGCCTGGGTTTTAAGTACATTTAAACAAAACACACATTTATTCACATAACAGCATGGAATACATATTACAACAAGTTTGCTTGTTTAAGAGTAATACAACTTGAGATGCAACGTGTTCCAAGGCCGCTTCAGGGTCTTACCTTGACTGTCTTCCAAGTTTTCAAACCACCTTTGGGCAGAATCTTCTAATGTGGTTAAGAAAACTTTACATTTGATTTGATCATTATAACAATGTAACATGGCCACATTTTCGAACCGGGCCATGTGCTCTTCTGGATCACCACTACCATCGTATCATTTGATCTTCGCTGATTTGAATTGTAATGGCAAGGGCTCTTTAATAATCTCCGGCGAGAAAGGGCATCCCGAGCTTTTGACTCGCGAAGATTCCCGCGAGTCAGTGTTTTCTAACTTTAAAATTTTCTGCTTCAGCAGTTCCAATTCTCCCACCATGGTGACATGGGCAGACTCAGCGTATGATTCTGCCTCCTGTTCCGCCTGTATGCCCTCTCGTCCTCCTCCTCTCTTCTCCTTCTCTTTTCCTTCTTCCCGCACCTTATCTACTGTTTTCTCCTGCTCCTTCCCTGGTTCCTCCTGGTTTTTCTCCTGCTCCTTCTCCTGCTGCTTCTCCGGATCGCCTTCCCTCTTCTCCTGTTGTAGAGCTAGGATCCTTTGTAACGCTGCCTCTACCATGGCGTTCACTTGCTCCCGCAGATTTGCCATCGCTCGCTGGGAGCTTTCAGGATCCTCAATAATCGTCATATCTACGTCTTAAATCTCAATTTCCCACAGACGGCGCCAATGATGCGAACATCATAAAATGAATATCCCGACGTGGGTTCTTTCTTGAGTTGTTGTTTTTGTTTTCTTTCCTTTTCTTTTTTTCATGCCTGTTTGTAGTAAGGGGCCTCCCTTTTATATGCATTGACCCGACCTCTTCCATGATTGTCCAGCATGGCCCAACTGACAACTGTTTTTGTGATGGGATAGTTGTCACGTAGGATTGACCCTCCCGCAATACTAGGAAGAGCCCATACCGAGCCCATACTGTTACACCATGTTGCCTAATGATTTGATTTGCAGTAAGAGTCTGCCACACGTAAAGGAGATATGGGCTTTCTTTTATATAAAATGACCCTGGGCCCACCGAGTATTACGGGTCCCTGGTTTCCGGGTATTTATCCTTGATATTTGGGCCCCTGAAGGAGCTCCTGGGTTCCCGGTTTATGAGATGACCCCGGGCCCATCACCTGGGACTTACCGGGATGATGCCGGGCTCCCGTCTTGCAAGCCGACCCCGGGCTCACCGTCTGTCCCGGGCCCATCACCCGGGACTTACCGGGATGATGCCGGGCTCCCGTCTTGCAAGCCGACCCCGGGCTCACCGTCTGAGCCTACCAGGATAACAAATATAAATCAAATCGACGTGTTTAATATCATCTTATACATGAATTTAATGTGATCATATGAACGCGCACACATATAATTGTGATCACAGTTAAACCAGCAGGAAGTGAATAAGGTGAGCTAGGTAGCTGTGAGATCATATGTTATACATTTTAAAATTTTGTTATGGACATGTATAATTTAATCATATATTAGGACGTTGATTATGTGATATAAAAGCCTATAAATATTATTGTATGAATTTATTAAAATCTTTTAAAAATGATTATTCACATGACACGTATATATATGAAGCCCATATATATACATCCACTCGGCTTTCTTATATATAAATAGTCGTATCTCAAAGTAAGAGTTTTCTTGCACGAGTTGTCCCTAGCTAGCCTACGTGCTTTACAATTCCTCTCATTCCTTTCTCCTATTCGGCCGAATCCCAAACTAGTACTTTCTAAAGATAAGAAGAAATCCAAATCCATAAACAGAATAATTGTGAGATAATTTTAAACAGATAATATATTTTCTTCAAGAATGGAAGGAGCTCTTTGTATCAAGTCTTCGAGTACTACTTCATCACCCACGGGGAACAAGAGAAGGCAAAGGCAACAAGACAAACCCTACAAAGGCATAAGGATGAGGAAGTGGGGGAAATGGGTGGCGGAGATAAGGGAGCCCAACAAAAGGTCCAGAATCTGGCTCGGTTCTTACAGCTCCCCGGAGGCGGCGGCGCGTGCCTACGACACGGCGGTTTTCTACCTCCGTGGCCCTTCCGCGAGGCTCAACTTCCCCGACTGCATAGCCGGTGATACAGAAGTCCTGACGCAAGATTTGTCCGCAGCCGCCATCAGGAAAAAAGCCGCCGAAGTTGGCGCTAGGGTCGACGCGCTGCACTCAGCCGGCCATGCGAGGACGAATGAGCCGGCCCGGGCTCCTGAGAAGCCCGATTTGAACGAGTATCCTAGTCTCGAGGATTCTTGAGGCCGGGTAGTTTAATTTCTATTAATATTAGAAGGTATTAATTAATTAAATTTCCACTTTTTAATTTGATTTCTTTTTTTTTGGTAATCTGTAACGGCTGAGTTAAAACTGCAAGTGTACATCTGGTTGGAGGATGGAGCTTAAAGTTGATTGATAATTGGGGTTATGGTGGATTTGGTAGTAGTTGATGATATGATTTCGTAATTTCTTATGATATATATATATATATGATGATTATTGGTGTATTGAAGCTTAAAAAAAAACTGTGTAAATTACATGGGAATTATATATATGTATGTATCTTTTAGATTTAGCTTTGAGGTGTGGCAAGAATTTGGATGACCATAGATGTACGTGTAAGTTATGTAAAGTAAGATGTATTATTTTATATGAATATGCTTCGTATACTCATGAGTAGTATATGAACAAAGAGTACTGTTTGCAGAACTCGAGGTGTTATTTGCAAATGCTAGCTAGATTGAAATATTTGTTTGTTTGTTTGTTCGTCTATTTCGACTTTGGCTTTATCTTTGTGTTGGCTTATTTTGAACGCTTACTCACTGTTACATTGAATCATTCTTCCAGAACATGCATCTCTTTAATTGGTACGTTGTGGCTTATTTTTAAAGTCGACAAATCATTAATAATTAATAATTTGAATTTTGACCCACCCCACTTAAACATAAAATAATAATATACTAATTCAAAAATATTTTGCGGTGTTCGAATACAACTTTTAATGGATTTTGTTGCTTTAATCGTTTGAAATCACTACTTAGTTAGTTGAAGTCTTATAACCGGTTCGTGAAATAAAAACCTGCATGCGTGGCAACTCGGACGAAACCCAAAATCTTCTTAATAATTTATTTAAAATTAATATATATACATACATAGTTGCAGTGGTGTTATTCCAACCAGAGGATGGAGGACAACTTTAACAGTAGAAGAAGATAAGGTTAAAGGGTATCCAAAACCCAGGCATTTTAGTGACGTTATTTATTTTTTCTTTTTTGAAATAAATTTTAGTGACGTTTTTGTGTGGACACCATCATCAATAAATAATAAACAATGATACAAAAATTGCCATTCAAAAGATTGTGGTCCTCAGTCCTTGTCACAAGACGGTGGAAGCTTTAAATTTAAATTTATATATATATAATGCATGATTTGTCATATTTATATAATCTAGTAATTTTTTTTTTGTCATGTTACTGTCAAGATATGGGTGCATGAAAGCTCCAAATGAAACTGCAGGATTTGAGGCTGTTAATTTTCTAATGGTTTCGTTATTTGCTGGCATGAACACACAGAGAATTGACACCAGCTGCTAGGTCTTATACCGAATATCGATATATACTGAAACTAATTGTTAAAGTGTAAAATAGATTGCTAAGTTCATGCTAGAGGATTGGGACCATGACACTACAGATTATTCATGTTTTTTGAGATATCATGGGTTCATGTGAATTCATTCCTCGGATATATTTATATTTTATACACACACGTACATATATATATATACATAAAAATATATTAATTTTACATGTAATTTTGCACGATTTTTTGTTATGTTTTCTGTGTATATCTCCAAATTCAGTAGATCGTATAGGCCTAAATTTATTATAAATGGTGACATAAGAGATGGAATTTCTCCGGCCGGGACCGACTACAAAGAAGGAAATTCTGAAACATGTTTTTTGAGAGTTTCGTTCTTTGTTGCTCATAAATTAAATTTATGGTAATTACCTTCACAAATCCCATCACGTTCACGACTTTGGCTACTTTCTCCACAATATTAATTACTAATTAATGTGTTTTCGGGGTGTATGCGGATGTAATTGTGTGTTTGATATGAAGAAATTAGTTAGATTATATACATCTTTTGCATGTGTGTGCGAACGAAATTATTAAAAGGTAGATTAGATCTTTTGCATGTCCACAGACGACTATATTGGATGAATTAATTAGCATAGATTACAGCTTTCTCTTTTCTATTAATTATAAGTCAAAGGATCTTTCGATCCAGTTCCTTTTATAAGTATTTATATTTATTAATTATTTACAATAGATGAAATACAAACTAGCCAACAAAAAGTGAACTAATAGACTCTGAATGAAATTTATATAAAGAATCTACAATTGCGGCCCGTCAAATACATCAACTGCATGCTTTCTTATTAGAATCGTGATAAACTGTCTAAGCCTATGGGCTTTTGCCGAAGAATTTGGCACGAGATGAGATTAATTAATTACCTAATTATTTAATATACCGACTCTATTTTTAAATTTAACACCAGCCATTAATAGTGTGGTCCTCTCCTTCTATTTATAACTAGAAGGTTTTTAATATTTACACTTTAAAAAAAAAAGACCAATTTTTGGGAGACAACGTGTATTGGAGAAAACACGAAATTAAAACCTAGTTGTTTTTATTAATTCTATGTAAATTAATGAGTACCATGTTCTGTTTAATTTTCTTTGTTTTCACCAATAGCAATATTTCATATTATCTTTGAAAACAATTTGCCGTCTATAGCATGCATCGAGAGTTGGATATTTTACCTAAAATATAGTTTTTAGATATAATATAGAACTCAAATCTTTTACAATACATCAACTCAAGCTTAATATTTCGATCTCGTTATCACAATTGGAGAAATGATGGCTTCCAAAAATCTATTTCCAATTATATTACAACTGATATTGACTCTGATTTCAATTAATCATCGGATTCAACTCTTACTGCTTTATATTGAGATCATCTCTTATCACTTTATAAAATTATAGTTGATGGTAAAAATACAGTGTCTCTAATTAATATTAATGTATCACTCTTTCCTTCATTTAATGCTATTTGTTAGATGCATATATAAGCTAGAGCTGGATTTGGGTCAGTTTCCACTAGCTAATAAAGTTGAGATTCAACATTCACATACTCAATATACATGTAATATGTCGAGTCCTATTGAGAGGTCAATATCCGTGAAGAAGGCCCATCAAAAATTGTATGCTTATCTAACATGCAATTTGGCAGCCCTAAGAATGCGAACTCTGGGCCTTTAGAAAAAAAATAAAAGAGTTAATGCAAGAGTTCGGTATCCAGTTATATTCATTTTACTAAAATTCACAAGAGATCAACTAAAATAATATTATAAGAATATATAAAATAAAAATTAACTAAATTCGAAAAAAAAATGTGTTCCCTACGTAACGTACGTTCCAAAAATTGTTAATATATAGAATTTAATCACACGAGTTATGTTATTTAAATGAGTTGACTTTGACGCTAAACTGGCATATTCTCATTGCAATCTAGCTAGTAGCTATATCTCTCAAATCAACTTTGAGAAATCAGTAGGCAAAATTTTCCATCCATAATGGTGTGCATGCAAATCAAATTTTGCTTGAAAATTCAAGTGTTTCTTAATCTTTGTATATATCAATAGAAGGAGTACTCTATTCTTTGAAATTGAACTGCCACTAGCTTTAGGTTAGTGGGAATTTAAAAAAGGCCAAAATATATATATTACGTTTGAGCTTTAATTCATCAAGAGAGTGAGTGTGTATAAAAGCAACGACAGAATATAAGAAAAATATATAATTTTAAATTAAAGCTTACAAAATTTAGTTGGTATTTCAGTGCAATCAATTAATTCAACAAAACTTTTCCTATTTTTTGGACTGTCATCCATTTTCCATTCCCTCTAAAAACCCCTTTTCACTGCAACATTTGCACCCACTTTCCCTTACAGGACATGACAAATTTCTCACCATGCGATCGATCATGCTAGCTATATATCACTCCACACATTCTCTTACCGTTTTCCTAATTAACTTTTTCGAATTTAATATATTACACATGATCTGATGAGTGATACATAACTTTTTATATATGTTTTTAGATTAATCAATGCATGTTTTTTGGTGAAGATTCATACATAAAGGGATACGCGATATATAGCTAGGATCCAATTATAAATTAATTAATATAATGTGGATTTTAAAGAAGAGAGGGAGAGAAAGAAATGAAAAGGAAAGTGATTTCCACTGTATGGCATAAAGCTAGTGATGGCAAAATTATTATTATTTTTTTAAAAAAAGATGCTAATCTAAATCTAATTGGGGAATAAATTTTCAATCAAGGCAATGATGTCGACAAGAAATTAATTCACTTTTTTTTGGCATATAATTGATAAGGGCCATGTATCACGTAACTATCTTTTTCCGTCAACTCCCAAGGTTAAAGTTGGGCTTCCCCAACTAATCGTTAAATGAAATTATATATCTTTTTCTGCGAACAAATTAATTTACCTGCCTGTACATAAAATTACCGCGATATTGTTTGCTTTCGTTAATTTGTTAATTTGTTTTTTTTTTTTTTGGTTCTAATTATGCCTAGCTAAGAAAAGAAAAGAGGAAAAACCATCATCATGTCGTGTTTGTTTCATGATAATTTGATGAATTGCTTTAATTATTACAAGTTAGAATTCTCCATCTCCCAATTATTATGCACACTTTATTGAAAATTCAAAGAACAAGGCATCATGTCATGTATGAGTGCACATTATATTTCCTCCTTTTGTATAATATATATTGCATGTTATTTGGTCATGCATGCCGTACTAATCAACCGTGCGTGTGTGCGGGTAATATATACTCTAACAATAATTGTATACTCTCAATTCAATTCATTCAAATACATATTATTGATTGCCAATCAAAAATATATAATAATATCATACATTTACTCAAACATCTTGATGTAATTGTACGTAGCTTATGAGATAAAAAAATTTCACGACCCAAGCATAACTCCACGCAAGCGTGACTGCACGATCGATACGCCGTAAGCCCGTAACATCTTATGTTAGATTATATATATTGTGTATATTTTTAAAATAATAATTAATCACAGAATGATAAAAATAAATAAAAAAAATAAGATTGGAAGTTAAATGAAAAGAGAGTGGTGGGTCCAAATAGACACGTGCAAATGATGGACTCCCACCGTTTGCTCCACTGTGTAGGCTCCATTTCTCTATATCATTGCATCCAACTTCCACACTACTTTTTCTTTGACCGACGATTAACCCCGTCTAATCAATGTTTTTTTTTTATTAAATTTTCTGGAATTAGACGAAAATAATCCATTTTTAATTAAATTAAAAAGGAAGTTGTGTAAAGGAGATAATTATTTATGTATAATTAAAATATAAGTTAATTATAAGTTGTGCATGGGAAAGTTTAGAAATTAACAATTTTGGGAGCCGTAGAGTAGTGTGACATGCAAACCCGATTTGTATATTTGTGGAAAGCGTTTTAATTGCTCATTAGTCCGCAATTATGGTTCATAATAATCATTATCTTAATATTTCAGATGCTGTCGGTCGTAATGTATACGAAAATTTACCATTTATTTCAAATTTAAAATATATATTTCGTTTTCCAATCTCGATCAGAATTTTGGATATATTGACAATGTATGTTGGACTAGTACTTAATTATATAATCAAACTAGCTATTTGATTTACATATATATAGAAGTTTAACCCCTAATTTAAATTTTCATACAATTATATTTTTACGATATTTGATACGATCATTTTATGGTTAAAATATAAGTAAATTAATTTTATTTATATGGATATAGCTTAAAACAAATCAAAATAAAAATCATGTACAAATAATTAATTTGATTTCGATTTCACTTTTTGTAGATACTGAAATTATAAATGATCCATCTGATTAGTTTGATATGATTTTTAATTTGTTTCAACTATATAGATCACATTTCATATGAATCATATCCATGTGTCTTCAATATAGACAACGTATCCTCATTTAACTTAAGGTTTTGTACTTAACTAACTACTAAAAAGATAACAAACCATTTATATACACAAGCACTCAATTAAATAATTATTATAAAGTAAAATTATGAAGTTGCTTGTGTAATTGATATTTCTGTAAGGGAATGGGGTTGCACATAAACAATTTGAGGTGTTATCATAAGGTGTTGACAACACCTACTATAACACCTTGAGTAATTTGCAGCGGAATATAATTAAAACGTAAATAAAATAAACAAGCAACAAATTAAATAGACTCAAATGATTTAAGCAAGAGTATAAAATACTCTTGCAGCGCCTCAGGGCAAAACTTCACTAGAAAAACTTTCAAAGAGTTTTACAAACCCTAAAACTAGTGATTATTGTAAAATTTAATTTCTCAATACAAGTGAAAAATAAAGAATAAAAGTTCTCCTAAAAATTCTATATGGAATAGAATAACGAAAACATAGTAAGGAGAAAAACTTGAAGCCAAAACACGTGAGATGTAAACACTCTTCGATCAACAATCTTCGAGTGTTCTTCACGGCTTCAAGCAACCACGATCGTGACAAGCTTCAGAAGTTCTTCAGTTCTCACGTACGTATGTGAAGCTCTCTATTTTTTCTACTTTCGTCGATCTCTAATCTCATATATATGCAAAGAATCCTTCTTCAATATGTTTCCTTGTAGGCGTAGAATTCCTTTTATTTGATCATATCAAATCTACATAAAATAAGGAAAGATAAGTATTAGATATGATATGATAAATATTCTAATCAGCTTATCAATATGAAATAAAACACTTAAATAAAGATTACTTCATGTCCAAGAAAGACAAAAGATATTAAATAAAATCTTTTTATATTAGGATGTTTTTAAGGAATAAAATATTACTTTCAATCTCTCCTTTTTTGTCTTTCTGGACAAAACACATTTAA